>NW_027515169.1:0-90936 GCF_048772815.1 Callospermophilus lateralis
GCAGAAAACAGAGTGAAACCTAAAAATTCAAAATGTTACTGGAAACGAACGCTTGAACCTAGAAGAGTGAAAGTTGGGCAGCCAAGTGGGATTAGTGAACTGATCATTACCACCAAGTATCATCAAGTTTTGGTGAAAAAATGTTTGCTGAGATTTCAGCAAACTAGTAGTTTTTTGGACGCTTGGCAACCCCTTTCAAACGAAAGTGTTTTTCGCCAGTCTCTGCATGGGGTACTTCAAGAGGAAACAAACCATAGAGATAGAACTTAGAACTACTTCATTTTGTCAAGTTTCAAGGAGCTAGCACAAATCGTGTTTGATTCAGAGTTTCAAACACATCTATCTATATAGCAGAAAACAGAGTGAAACCTAAAAATTCAAAGTGTTACTGGAAACGAACGCTTGAACCTAGAAGAGAGAAAGTTGGGCAGCCAAGTGGGATTAGTGAACTGATCATTACCACCAAGTATCATCAAGTTTTGGTGAAAAAATGTTTGCTGAGATTTCAGCAAACTAGTAGTTTTTTGGAATCTTGGCAACCCCTTTCATACGAAAGTGTTTTTCGCCAGTCTCTGCATGGGGTACTTCAAGAGGAAACAAACCATAGAGATAGAACTTAGAACTACTTCATTTGGTCAAGTTTCACGCAGCTAGCACAAACCGTGTTTGACTCAGAGTTTCAAACACATCTATCTATATAGCAGAAAACAGAGTGAAACCTAAAAATTCAAAGTGTTACTGGAAACGAACGCTTGAACCTAGAAGAGTGAAAGTTGGGCAGCCAAGTGGGATTAGTGAACTGATCATTACCACCAAGTATCATCAAGTTTTGGTGAAAAAATGTTTGCTGAGATTTCAGCAAACTAGTAGTTTTTTGGACGCTTGGCAACCCCTTTCAAACGAAAGTGTTTTTCGCCAGTCTCTGCATGGGGTACTTCAAGAGGAAACAAACCATAGAGATAGAACTTAGAACTACTTCATTTGGTCAAGTTTCAAGGAGCTAGCACAAACCGTGTTTGATTTAGAATTCCAAACACATCTATCTATATAGCAGAAAACAGAGTGAAACCTAAAAATTCAAAATGTTACTGGAAACGAACGCTTGAACCTAGAAGAGTGAAAGTTGGGCAGCCAAGTGGGATTAGTGAACTGATCATTACCACCAAGTATCATCAAGATTTGGTGAAAAAATATTTGCTGAGATTTCAGCAAACTAGTAGTTTTTTGGAAGCTTGGCAACCCCTTTCAAACGAAAGTGTTTTTCGCCAGTCTCTGCATGGGGTATTTCAAGAGGAAACAAACCATAGAGATAGAACTTAGAACTATTTCATTTTGTCAAGTTTCACGCAGCTAGCACAAACCGTGTTTGACTCAGAGTTTCAAACACAGCTATCTATATAGCAGAAAACAGAGTGAAACCTAAAAATTCAAAGTGTTACTGGAAACGAACGCTTGAACCTAGAAGAGTGAAAGTTGGGCAGCCAAGTGAGATTAGTGAACTGATCATTACCACCAAGTATCATCAAGATTTGGTGAAAAAATGTTTGCTGAGATTTCAGAAAACTAGTAGTTTTTTGGAAGCTTGGCAACCCCATTCAAACGAAAGTGTTTTTCGCCAGTTTCTGCATGGGGTACTTCAAGAGGAAACAAACCATAGAGATAGAACTTAGAACTACTTCATTTTGTCAAGTTTCAAGGAGCTAGCACAAACCGTGTTTGATTCAGAGTTTCATACACATCTATCTATATAGCAGAAAACAGAGTGAAACCTAAAAATTCAAAGTGTTACTGGAAACGAACGCTTGAACCTAGAAGAGTGAAAGTTGGGCAGCCAAGTGGGATTAGTGAACTGATCATTACCACCAAGTATCATCAAGATTTGGTGAAAAAATGTTTGCTGAGATTTCAGAAAACTAGTAGTTTTTTGGAAGCTTGGCAACCCCATTCAAACGAAAGTGTTTTTCGCCAGTTTCTGCATGGGGTACTTCAAGAGGAAACAAACCATAGAGATAGAACTTAGAACTACTTCATTTTGTCAAGTTTCAAGGAGCTAGCACAAACCGTGTTTGATTCAGAGTTTCAAACACATCTATCTATGTAGCAGAAAACAGAGTGAAACCTAAAATTCAAAATGTTACTGGAAACGAACGCTTGAACCTAGAAGAGTGAAAGTTGGGCAGCCAAGTGGGATTAGTGAACTGATCATTACCACCAAGTATCATCAGGTTTTGGTGAAAAAATGTTTGCTGAGATTTCAGCAAACTAGTAGTTTTTTGGACGCTTGGCAACCCCTTTCAAACGAAAGTGTTTTTCGCCAGTCTCTGCATGGGGTACTTCAAGAGGAAACAAACCATAGAGATAGAACTTAGAACTACTTCATTTGGTCAAGTTTCAAGGAGCTAGCACAAACCGTGTTTGATTTAGAATTCCAAACACATCTATCTATATAGCAGAAAACAGAGTGAAACCTAAAAATTCAAAGTGTTACTGGAAACGAACGCTTGAACCTAGAAGAGAGAAAGTTGGGCAGCCAAGTGGGATTAGTGAACTGATCATTACCACCAAGTATCATCAAGTTTTGGTGAAAAAATGTTTGCTGAGATTTCAGCAAACTAGTAGTTTTTTGGAAGCTTGGCAACCCCTTTCAAACGAAAATGTTTTTCGCCAGTCTCTGCATGGGGTACTTCAAGAGGAAACAAACCATAGAGATAGAACTTAGAACTACTTCATTTTGTCAAGTTTCACGCAGCTAGCACAAACCGTGTTTGATTCAGAGTTTCAAACACATCTATCTATATAGCAGAAAACAGAGTGAAACCTAAAAATTCAAAGTGTTAGTGGAAACGAACGCTTGAACCTAGAAGAGTGAAAGTTGGGCAGCCAAGTGGGATTAGTGAACTGATCATTACCACCAAGTATCATCAAGTTTTGGTGAAAAAATGTTTGCTGAGATTTCAGCAAACTAGTAGTTTTTTGGAATCTTGGCAACCCCTTTCAAACGAAAGTGTTTTTCGCCAGTCTCTGCATGGGGTACTTCAAGAGGAAACAAACCATAGAGATAGAACTTAGAACTACTTCATTTGGTCAAGTTTCAAGGAGCTAGAACAAACAGTGTTTGATTTAGAATTCCAAACACAGCTATCTATGTAGCAGAAAACAGAGTGAAACCTAAAAATTCAAAGTGTTACTGGAAACGAACGCTTGAACCTAGAAGAGTGAAAGTTGGGCAGCCAAGTGAGATTAGTGAACTGATCATTACCACCAAGTATCATCAAGATTTGGTGAAAAAATGTTTGCTGAGATTTCAGCAAACTAGTAGTTTTTTGGAAGCTTGGCAACCCCTTTCAAACGAAAGTGTTTTGCGCCAGTCTCTGCATGGGGTACTTCAAGAGGAAACAAACCATAGAGATAGAACTTAGAACTATTTCATTTTGTCAAGTTTCACGCAGCTAGCACAAACCGTGTTTGACTCAGAGTTTAAAACACATCTATCTATATAGCAGAAAACAGAGTGAAACCTAAAAATTCAAAGTGTTACTGGAAACGAACTGCTTGAACCTAGAAGAGTGAAAGTTGGGCAGCCAAGTGGGATTAGTGAACTGATCATTACCACCAAGTATCATCAAGTTTTGGGTGAAAAAATGTTTGCTGAGATTTCAGCAAACTAGTAGTTTTTTGGACGCTTGGCAACCCCTTTCAAATGAAAGTGTTTTTCGCCAGTCTCTGCATGGGGTACTTCAAGAGGAAACAAACCATAGAGATAGAACTTAGAACTACTTCATTTGGTCAAGTTTCAAGGAGCTAGCACAAACCGTGTTTGATTTAGAATTCCAAACACATCTATCTATATAGCAGAAAACAGAGTGAAACCTAAAAATTCAAAATGTTACTGGAAACGAACGCTTGAACCTAGAAGAGTGAAAGTTGGGCAGCCAAGTGGGATTAGTGAACTGATCATTACCACCAAGTATCATCAAGTTTTGGTGAAAAAATGTTTGCTGAGATTTCAGCAAACTAGTAGTTTTTTGGACGCTTGGCAACCCCTTTCAAACGAAAGTGTTTTTCGCCAGTCTCTGCATGGGGTACTTCAAGAGGAAACAAACCATAGAGATAGAACTTAGAACTACTTCATTTTGTCAAGTTTCAAGGAGCTAGCACAAATCGTGTTTGATTCAGAGTTTCAAACACATCTATCTATATAGCAGAAAACAGAGTGAAACCTAAAAATTCAAAGTGTTACTGGAAACGAACGCTTGAACCTAGAAGAGAGAAAGTTGGGCAGCCAAGTGGGATTAGTGAACTGATCATTACCACCAAGTATCATCAAGTTTTGGTGAAAAAATGTTTGCTGAGATTTCAGCAAACTAGTAGTTTTTTGGAATCTTGGCAACCCCTTTCATACGAAAGTGTTTTTCGCCAGTCTCTGCATGGGGTACTTCAAGAGGAAACAAACCATAGAGATAGAACTTAGAACTACTTCATTTGGTCAAGTTTCACGCAGCTAGCACAAACCGTGTTTGACTCAGAGTTTCAAACACATCTATCTATATAGCAGAAAACA
Source organism: Callospermophilus lateralis (assembly GCF_048772815.1). Taxonomy (NCBI): domain Eukaryota; kingdom Metazoa; phylum Chordata; class Mammalia; order Rodentia; family Sciuridae; genus Callospermophilus; species Callospermophilus lateralis. The sequence goes on from NW_027515169.1 coordinate 4,562, forward strand.
GAGTGAAACCTAAAAATTCAAAGTGTTACTGGAAACGAACGCTTGAACCTAGAAGAGTGAAAGTTGGGCAGCCAAGTGGGATTAGTGAACTGATCATTACCACCAAGTATCATCAAGTTTTGGTGAAAAAATGTTTGCTGAGATTTCAGCAAACTAGTAGTTTTTTGGACGCTTGGCAACCCCTTTCAAACGAAAGTGTTTTTCGCCAGTCTCTGCATGGGGTACTTCAAGAGGAAACAAACCATAGAGATAGAACTTAGAACTACTTCATTTTGTCAAGTTTCAAGGAGCTAGCACAAACCGTGTTTGATTCAGAGTTTCAAACACATCTATCTATATAGCAGAAAACAGAGTGAAACCTAAAAATTCAAAGTGTTACTGGAAACGAACGCTTGAACCTAGAAGAGTGAAAGTTGGGCAGCCAAGTGGGATTAGTGAACTGATCATTACCACCAAGTATCATCAAGTTTTGGTGAAAAAATGTTTGCTGAGATTTCAGCAAACTAGTAGTTTTTTGGAATCTTGGCAACCCCTTTCAAACGAAAGTGTTTTTCGCCAGTCTCTGCATGGGGTACTTCAAGAGGAAACAAACCATAGAGATAGAACTTAGAACTACTTCATTTGGTCAAGTTTCAAGGAGCTAGCACAAACAGTGTTTGATTTAGAATTCCAAACACAGCTATCTATGTAGCAGAAAACAGAGTGAAACCTAAAAATTCAAAGTGTTACTGGAAACGAACGCTTGAACCTAGAAGAGTGAAAGTTGGGCAGCCAAGTGAGATTAGTGAACTGATCATTACCACCAAGTATCATCAAGATTTGGTGAAAAAATGTTTGCTGAGATTTCAGCAAACTAGTAGTTTTTTGGAAGCTTGGCAACCCCTTTCAAACGAAAGTGTTTTGCGCCAGTCTCTGCATGGGGTACTTCAAGAGGAAACAAACCATAGAGATAGAACTTAGAACTATTTCATTTTGTCAAGTTTCACGCAGCTAGCACAAACCGTGTTTGACTCAGAGTTTCAAACACATCTATCTATATAGCAGAAAACAGAGTGAAACCTAAAAATTCAAAGTGTTACTGGAAACGAACGCTTGAACCTAGAAGAGTGAAAGTTGGGCAGCCAAGTGGGATTAGTGAACTGATCATTACCACCAAGTATCATCAAGTTTTGGTGAAAAATTGTTTGCTGAGATTTCACCAAACTAGTAGTTTTTTGGACGCTTGGCAACCCCTTTCAAACGAAAGTGTTTTTCGCCAGTCTCTGCATGGGGTACTTCAAGAGGAAACAAACCATAGAGATAGAACTTAGAACTACTTCATTTGGTCAAGTTTCAAGGAGCTAGCACAAACCGTGTTTGATTTAGAATTCCAAACACATCTATCTATATAGCAGAAAACAGAGTGAAACCTAAAAATTCAAAGTGTTACTGGAAAAGAACGCTTGAACCTAGAAGAGTGAAAGTTGGGCAGTCAAGTGGGATTAGTGAACTGATCATTACCACCAAGTATCATCAAGATTTGGTGAAAAAATGTTTGCTGAGATTTCAGCAAACTAGTAGTTTTTTGGACGCTTGGCAACCCCTTTCAAACGAAAGTGTTTTTCGCCAGTATCTGCATGGGGTACTTCAAGAGGAAACAAACCATAGAGATAGAACTTAGAACTACTTCATTTGGTCAAGTTTCAAGGAGCTAGCACAAACCGTGTTTGATTTAGAATTCCAAACACATCTATCTATATAGCAGAAAACAGAGTGAAACCTAAAAATTCAAAATGTTACTGGAAACGAACGCTTGAACATAGAAGAGTGAAAGTTGGGCAGCCAAGTGGGATTAGTGAACTGATCATTACCACCAAGTATCATCAAGTTTTGGTGAAAAAATGTTTGCTGAGATTTCAGCAATCTAGTAGTTTTTTGGAAGCTTGGCAACCCCTTTCAAACGAAACTGTTTTTCGCCAGTCTCTGCATGGGGTACTTCAAGAGGAACAAACCATAGAGATAGAACTTAGAACTACTTCATTTGGTCAAGTTTCAAGGAGCTAGAACAAACAGTGTTTGATTTAGAATTCCAAACACAGCTATCTATGTAGCAGAAAACAGAGTGAACCTAAAAATTCAAAGTGTTACTGGAAACGAACGCTTGAACCTAGAAGAGTGAAAGTTGGGCAGCCAAGTGAGATTAGTGAACTGATCATTACCACCAAGTATCATCAAGATTTGGTGAAAAAATGTTTGCTGAGATTTCAGAAAACTAGTAGTTTTTGGAAGCTTGGCAACCCCATTCAAACGAAAGTGTTTTTCGCCAGTTTCTGCATGGGGTACTTCAAGATGAAACAAACCATAGAGATAGAACTTAGAACTACTTCATTTTGTCAAGTTTCAAGGAGCTAGCACAAACCGTGTTTGATTCAGAGTTTCAAACACATCTATCTATATAGCAGAAAACAGAGTGAAACCTAAAAATTCAAAGTGTTACTGGAAACGAACGCTTGAACCTAGAAGAGAGAAAGTTGGGCAGCCAAGTGGGATTAGTGAACTGATCATTACCACAAGTATCATCAAGTTGGGTGAAAAAATGTTTGCTGAGATTTTCAGCAAACTAGTAGTTTTTTGGAATCTTGGCAACCCCTTTCAAACGAAAGTGTTTTTCGCCAGTCTCTGCATGGGTACTTCAAGAGGAAACAACCATAGAGATAGAACTTAGAACTACTTCATTTGGTCAAGTTTCAAGGAGCTAGCACAAACCAGTGTTGATTTAGAATTCCAAACACAGCTATCTATGTAGCAGAAAACAGAGTGAAACCTAAAAATTCAAAGTGTTACTGGAAACGAACGCTTGAACCTAGAAGAGTGAAAGTTGGGCAGCCAAGTGAGATTAGTGAACTGATCATTACCACCAAGTATCATCAAGATTTGGTGAAAAAATGTTTGCTGAGATTTCAGCAAACTAGTAGTTTTTTGGAAGCTTGGCAACCCCTTTCAAACGAAAGTGTTTTGCGCCAGTCTCTGCATGGGGTACTTCAAGAGGAAACAAACCATAGAGATAGAACTTAGAACTATTTCATTTTGTCAAGTTTCACGCAGCTAGCACAAACCGTGTTTGACTCAGAGTTTCAAACACATCTATCTATATAGCAGAAAACAGAGTGAAACCTAAAAATTCAAAGTGTTACTGGAAACGGAACCCTTGAACCTAGAAGAGTGAAAGTTGGGCAGCCAAGTGGGATTAGTGAACTGATCATTACCACCAAGTATCATCAAGTTTTGTGAAAAAATGTTTGCTGAGATTTCAGCAAACTAGTAGTTTTTTGACGCTTGGCAACCCCTTTCAAACGAAAGTGTTTTTCGGCAGTCTCTCATGGGGTACTTCAAGAAGAAACAAACCATAGAGATAGAAACTTAGAACTACTTCATTTGGGTCAAGTTTCAAGGAGCTAGCACAAACCGTGTTTGATTTAGAATTCCAAACACATCTATCTATATAGGAGAAAACAGAGTGAAACCTAAAAATTCAAAGTGTTACTGGAAACGAACGCTTGAACCTAGAAGAGTGAAAGTTGGGCAGCCAAGTGGGATTAGTGAACTGATCATTACCACCAAGTATCATCAAGTTTTGGTGAAAAAATGTTTGCTGAGATTTCAGCAAACTAGTAGTTTTTTGGAAGCTTGGCAACCCCTTTCAAACGAAAGTGTTTTTCGCCAGTCTCTGCATGGGGTACTTCAAGAGGAAACAAACCATAGAGATAGAACTTAGAACTACTTCATTTGGTCAAGTTTCAATTAGCTAGCACAAACCGTGTTTGATTTAGAATTCCAAACACAGCTATCTATGTAGCAGAAAACAGAGTGAAACCTAAAAATTCAAAGTGTTACTGGAAACGAACGCTTGAACCTAGAAGAGTGAAAGTTGGGCAGCCAAGTGAGATTAGTGAACTGATCATTACCACCAAGTATCATCAAGATTTGGTGAAAAAATGTTTGCTGAGATTTCAGAAAACTAGTAGTTTTTTGGAAGCTTGGCAACCCCATTCAAACGAAAGTGTTTTTCGCCAGTTTCTGCATGGGGTACTTCAAGAGGAAACAAACCATAGAGATAGAACTTAGAACTACTTCATTTTGTCAAGTTTCAAGGAGCTAGCACAAACCGTGTTTGATTCAGAGTTTCAAACACATCTATCTATGTAGCAGAAAACAGAGTGAAACCTAAAAATTCAAAATGTTACTGGAAACGAACGCTTGAACCTAGAAGAGTGAAAGTTGGGCAGCCAAGTGGGATTAGTGAACTGATCATTACCACCAAGTATCATCAGGTTTTGGTGAAAAAATGTTTGCTGAGATTTCAGCAAACTAGTAGTTTTTTGGACGCTTGGCAACCCCTTTCAAACGAAAGTGTTTTTCGCCAGTCTCTGCATGGGGTACTTCAAGAGGAAACAAACCATAGAGATAGAACTTAGAACTACTTCATTTGGTCAAGTTTCAAGGAGCTAGCACAAACCGTGTTTGATTTAGAATTCCAAACACATCTATCTATATAGCAGAAAACAGAGTGAAACCTAAAAATTCAAAGTGTTACTGGAAACGAACGCTTGAACCTAGAAGAGAGAAAGTTGGGCAGCCAAGTGGGATTAGTGAACTGATCATTACCACCAAGTATCATCAAGTTTTGGTGAAAAAATGTTTGCTGAGATTTCAGCAAACTAGTAGTTTTTTGGAAGCTTGGCAACCCCTTTCAAACGAAAATGTTTTTCGCCAGTCTCTGCATGGGGTACTTCAAGAGGAAACAAACCATAGAGATAGAACTTAGAACTACTTCATTTTGTCAAGTTTCACGCAGCTAGCACAAACCGTGTTTGATTCAGAGTTTCAAACACATCTATCTATATAGCAGAAAACAGAGTGAAACCTAAAAATTCAAAGTGTTAGTGGAAACGAACGCTTGAACCTAGAAGAGTGAAAGTTGGGCAGCCAAGTGGGATTAGTGAACTGATCATTACCACCAAGTATCATCAAGTTTTGGTGAAAAAATGTTTGCTGAGATTTCAGCAAACTAGTAGTTTTTTGGAATCTTGGCAACCCCTTTCAAACGAAAGTGTTTTTCGCCAGTCTCTGCATGGGGTACTTCAAGAGGAAACAAACCATAGAGATAGAACTTAGAACTACTTCATTTGGTCAAGTTTCAAGGAGCTAGAACAAACAGTGTTTGATTTAGAATTCCAAACACAGCTATCTATGTAGCAGAAAACAGAGTGAAACCTAAAAATTCAAAGTGTTACTGGAAACGAACGCTTGAACCTAGAAGAGTGAAAGTTGGGCAGCCAAGTGAGATTAGTGAACTGATCATTACCACCAAGTATCATCAAGATTTGGTGAAAAAATGTTTGCTGAGATTTCAGCAAACTAGTAGTTTTTTGGAAGCTTGGCAACCCCTTTCAAACGAAAGTGTTTTGCGCCAGTCTCTGCATGGGGTACTTCAAGAGGAAACAAACCATAGAGATAGAACTTAGAACTATTTCATTTTGTCAAGTTTCACGCAGCTAGCACAAACCGTGTTTGACTCAGAGTTTAAAACACATCTATCTATATAGCAGAAAACAGAGTGAAACCTAAAAATTCAAAGTGTTACTGGAAACGAACGCTTGAACCTAGAAGAGTGAAAGTTGGGCAGCCAAGTGGGATTAGTGAACTGATCATTACCACCAAGTATCATCAAGTTTTGGTGAAAAAATGTTTGCTGAGATTTCAGCAAACTAGTAGTTTTTTGGACGCTTGGCAACCCCTTTCAAATGAAAGTGTTTTTCGCCAGTCTCTGCATGGGGTACTTCAAGAGGAAACAAACCATAGAGATAGAACTTAGAACTACTTCATTTGGTCAAGTTTCAAGGAGCTAGCACAAACCGTGTTTGATTTAGAATTCCAAACACATCTATCTATATAGCAGAAAACAGAGTGAAACCTAAAAATTCAAAATGTTACTGGAAACGAACGCTTGAACCTAGAAGAGTGAAAGTTGGGCAGCCAAGTGGGATTAGTGAACTGATCATTACCACCAAGTATCATCAAGTTTTGGTGAAAAAATGTTTGCTGAGATTTCAGCAAACTAGTAGTTTTTTGGACGCTTGGCAACCCCTTTCAAACGAAAGTGTTTTTCGCCAGTCTCTGCATGGGGTACTTCAAGAGGAAACAAACCATAGAGATAGAACTTAGAACTACTTCATTTTGTCAAGTTTCAAGGAGCTAGCACAAATCGTGTTTGATTCAGAGTTTCAAACACATCTATCTATATAGCAGAAAACAGAGTGAAACCTAAAAATTCAAAGTGTTACTGGAAACGAACGCTTGAACCTAGAAGAGAGAAAGTTGGGCAGCCAAGTGGGATTAGTGAACTGATCATTACCACCAAGTATCATCAAGTTTTGGTGAAAAAATGTTTGCTGAGATTTCAGCAAACTAGTAGTTTTTTGGAATCTTGGCAACCCCTTTCATACGAAAGTGTTTTTCGCCAGTCTCTGCATGGGGTACTTCAAGAGGAAACAAACCATAGAGATAGAACTTAGAACTACTTCATTTGGTCAAGTTTCACGCAGCTAGCACAAACCGTGTTTGACTCAGAGTTTCAAACACATCTATCTATATAGCAGAAAACAGAGTGAAACCTAAAAATTCAAAGTGTTACTGGAAACGAACGCTTGAACCTAGAAGAGTGAAAGTTGGGCAGCCAAGTGGGATTAGTGAACTGATCATTACCACCAAGTATCATCAAGTTTTGGTGAAAAAATGTTTGCTGAGATTTCAGCAAACTAGTAGTTTTTTGGACGCTTGGCAACCCCTTTCAAACGAAAGTGTTTTTCGCCAGTCTCTGCATGGGGTACTTCAAGAGGAAACAAACCATAGAGATAGAACTTAGAACTACTTCATTTGGTCAAGTTTCAAGGAGCTAGCACAAACCGTGTTTGATTTAGAATTCCAAACACATCTATCTATATAGCAGAAAACAGAGTGAAACCTAAAAATTCAAAATGTTACTGGAAACGAACGCTTGAACCTAGAAGAGTGAAAGTTGGGCAGCCAAGTGGGATTAGTGAACTGATCATTACCACCAAGTATCATCAAGATTTGGTGAAAAAATGTTTGCTGAGATTTCAGCAAACTAGTAGTTTTTTGGAAGCTTGGCAACCCCTTTCAAACGAAAGTGTTTTGCGCCAGTCTCTGCATGGGGTATTTCAAGAGGAAACAAACCATAGAGATAGAACTTAGAACTATTTCATTTTGTCAAGTTTCACGCAGCTAGCACAAACCGTGTTTGACTCAGAGTTTCAAACACAGCTATCTATATAGCAGAAAACAGAGTGAAACCTAAAAATTCAAAGTGTTACTGGAAACGAACGCTTGAACCTAGAAGAGTGAAAGTTGGGCAGCCAAGTGAGATTAGTGAACTGATCATTACCACCAAGTATCATCAAGATTTGGTGAAAAAATGTTTGCTGAGATTTCAGAAAACTAGTAGTTTTTTGGAAGCTTGGCAACCCCATTCAAACGAAAGTGTTTTTCGCCAGTTTCTGCATGGGGTACTTCAAGAGGAAACAAACCATAGAGATAGAACTTAGAACTACTTCATTTTGTCAAGTTTCAAGGAGCTAGCACAAACCGTGTTTGATTCAGAGTTTCATACACATCTATCTATATAGCAGAAAACAGAGTGAAACCTAAAAATTCAAAGTGTTACTGGAAACGAACGCTTGAACCTAGAAGAGAGAAAGTTGGGCAGCCAAGTGGGATTAGTGAACTGATCATTACCACCAAGTATCATCAAGTTTTGGTGAAAAAATGTTTGCTGAGATTTCAGCAAACTAGTAGTTTTTTGGAATCTTGGCAACCCCTTTCAAACGAAAGTGTTTTTCGCCAGTCTCTGCTTGGGGTACTTCAAGAGGAAACAAACCATAGAGATAGAACTTAGAACTACTTCATTTGGTCAAGTTTCAAGGAGCTAGCACAAACAGTGTTTGATTTAGAATTCCAAACACAGCTATCTATGTAGCAGAAAACAGAGTGAAACCTAAAAATTCAAAGTGTTACTGGAAACGAACGCTTGAACCTAGAAGAGTGAAAGTTGGGCAGCCAAGTGAGATTAGTGAACTGATCATTACCACCAAGTATCATCAAGATTTGGTGAAAAAATGTTTGCTGAGATTTCAGCAAACTAGTAGTTTTTTGGAAGCTTGGCAACCCCTTTCAAACGAAAGTGTTTTGCGCCAGTCTCTGCATGGGGTACTTCAAGAGGAAACAAACCATAGAGATAGAACTTAGAACTATTTCATTTTGTCAAGTTTCACGCAGCTAGCACAAACCGTGTTTGACTCAGAGTTTCAAACACATCTATCTATATAGCAGAAAACAGAGTGAAACCTAAAAATTCAAAGTGTTACTGGAAACGAACGCTTGAACCTAGAAGAGTGAAAGTTGGGCAGTCAAGTGGGATTAGTGAACTGATCATTACCACCAAGTATCATCAAGTTTTGGTGAAAAAATGTTTGCTGAGATTTCAGCAAACTAGTAGTTTTTTGGAAGCTTGGCAACCCCTTTCAAACGAAAGTGTTTTTCGCCAGTCTCTGCATGGGGTACTTCAAGAGGAAACAAACCATAGAGATAGAACTTAGAACTACTTCATTTGGTCAAGTTTCAATTAGCTAGCACAAACCGTGTTTGATTTAGAATTCCAAACACAGCTATCTATGTAGCAGAAAACAGAGTGAAACCTAAAAATTCAAAGTGTTACTGGAAACGAACGCTTGAACCTAGAAGAGTGAAAGTTGGGCAGCCAAGTGAGATTAGTGAACTGATCATTACCACCAAGTATCATCAAGATTTGGTGAAAAAATGTTTGCTGAGATTTCAGAAAACTAGTAGTTTTTTGGAAGCTTGGCAACCCCATTCAAACGAAAGTGTTTTTCGCCAGTTTCTGCATGGGGTACTTCAAGAGGAAACAAACCATAGAGATAGAACTTAGAACTACTTCATTTTGTCAAGTTTCAAGGAGCTAGCACAAACCGTGTTTGATTCAGAGTTTCAAACACATCTATCTATGTAGCAGAAAACAGAGTGAAACCTAAAAATTCAAAATGTTACTGGAAACGAACGCTTGAACCTAGAAGAGTGAAAGTTGGGCAGCCAAGTGGGATTAGTGAACTGATCATTACCACCAAGTATCATCAGGTTTTGGTGAAAAAATGTTTGCTGAGATTTCAGCAAACTAGTAGTTTTTTGGACGCTTGGCAACCCCTTTCAAACGAAAGTGTTTTTCGCCAGTCTCTGCATGGGGTACTTCAAGAGGAAACAAACCATAGAGATAGAACTTAGAACTACTTCATTTGGTCAAGTTTCAAGGAGCTAGCACAAACCGTGTTTGATTTAGAATTCCAAACACATCTATCTATATAGCAGAAAACAGAGTGAAACCTAAAAATTCAAAGTGTTACTGGAAACGAACGCTTGAACCTAGAAGAGAGAAAGTTGGGCAGCCAAGTGGGATTAGTGAACTGATCATTACCACCAAGTATCATCAAGTTTTGGTGAAAAAATGTTTGCTGAGATTTCAGCAAACTAGTAGTTTTTTGGAAGCTTGGCAACCCCTTTCAAACGAAAATGTTTTTCGCCAGTCTCTGCATGGGGTACTTCAAGAGGAAACAAACCATAGAGATAGAACTTAGAACTACTTCATTTTGTCAAGTTTCACGCAGCTAGCACAAACCGTGTTTGATTCAGAGTTTCAAACACATCTATCTATATAGCAGAAAACAGAGTGAAACCTAAAAATTCAAAGTGTTAGTGGAAACGAACGCTTGAACCTAGAAGAGTGAAAGTTGGGCAGCCAAGTGGGATTAGTGAACTGATCATTACCACCAAGTATCATCAAGTTTTGGTGAAAAAATGTTTGCTGAGATTTCAGCAAACTAGTAGTTTTTTGGAATCTTGGCAACCCCTTTCAAACGAAAGTGTTTTTCGCCAGTCTCTGCATGGGGTACTTCAAGAGGAAACAAACCATAGAGATAGAACTTAGAACTACTTCATTTGGTCAAGTTTCAAGGAGCTAGAACAAACAGTGTTTGATTTAGAATTCCAAACACAGCTATCTATGTAGCAGAAAACAGAGTGAAACCTAAAAATTCAAAGTGTTACTGGAAACGAACGCTTGAACCTAGAAGAGTGAAAGTTGGGCAGCCAAGTGAGATTAGTGAACTGATCATTACCACCAAGTATCATCAAGATTTGGTGAAAAAATGTTTGCTGAGATTTCAGCAAACTAGTAGTTTTTTGGAAGCTTGGCAACCCCTTTCAAACGAAAGTGTTTTGCGCCAGTCTCTGCATGGGGTACTTCAAGAGGAAACAAACCATAGAGATAGAACTTAGAACTATTTCATTTTGTCAAGTTTCACGCAGCTAGCACAAACCGTGTTTGACTCAGAGTTTAAAACACATCTATCTATATAGCAGAAAACAGAGTGAAACCTAAAAATTCAAAGTGTTACTGGAAACGAACGCTTGAACCTAGAAGAGTGAAAGTTGGGCAGCCAAGTGGGATTAGTGAACTGATCATTACCACCAAGTATCATCAAGTTTTGGTGAAAAAATGTTTGCTGAGATTTCAGCAAACTAGTAGTTTTTTGGACGCTTGGCAACCCCTTTCAAATGAAAGTGTTTTTCGCCAGTCTCTGCATGGGGTACTTCAAGAGGAAACAAACCATAGAGATAGAACTTAGAACTACTTCATTTGGTCAAGTTTCAAGGAGCTAGCACAAACCGTGTTTGATTTAGAATTCCAAACACATCTATCTATATAGCAGAAAACAGAGTGAAACCTAAAAATTCAAAATGTTACTGGAAACGAACGCTTGAACCTAGAAGAGTGAAAGTTGGGCAGCCAAGTGGGATTAGTGAACTGATCATTACCACCAAGTATCATCAAGTTTTGGTGAAAAAATGTTTGCTGAGATTTCAGCAAACTAGTAGTTTTTTGGACGCTTGGCAACCCCTTTCAAACGAAAGTGTTTTTCGCCAGTCTCTGCATGGGGTACTTCAAGAGGAAACAAACCATAGAGATAGAACTTAGAACTACTTCATTTTGTCAAGTTTCAAGGAGCTAGCACAAATCGTGTTTGATTCAGAGTTTCAAACACATCTATCTATATAGCAGAAAACAGAGTGAAACCTAAAAATTCAAAGTGTTACTGGAAACGAACGCTTGAACCTAGAAGAGAGAAAGTTGGGCAGCCAAGTGGGATTAGTGAACTGATCATTACCACCAAGTATCATCAAGTTTTGGTGAAAAAATGTTTGCTGAGATTTCAGCAAACTAGTAGTTTTTTGGAATCTTGGCAACCCCTTTCATACGAAAGTGTTTTTCGCCAGTCTCTGCATGGGGTACTTCAAGAGGAAACAAACCATAGAGATAGAACTTAGAACTACTTCATTTGGTCAAGTTTCACGCAGCTAGCACAAACCGTGTTTGACTCAGAGTTTCAAACACATCTATCTATATAGCAGAAAACAGAGTGAAACCTAAAAATTCAAAGTGTTACTGGAAACGAACGCTTGAACCTAGAAGAGTGAAAGTTGGGCAGCCAAGTGGGATTAGTGAACTGATCATTACCACCAAGTATCATCAAGTTTTGGTGAAAAAATGTTTGCTGAGATTTCAGCAAACTAGTAGTTTTTTGGACGCTTGGCAACCCCTTTCAAACGAAAGTGTTTTTCGCCAGTCTCTGCATGGGGTACTTCAAGAGGAAACAAACCATAGAGATAGAACTTAGAACTACTTCATTTTGTCAAGTTTCAAGGAGCTAGCACAAACCGTGTTTGATTCAGAGTTTCAAACACATCTATCTATATAGCAGAAAACAGAGTGAAACCTAAAAATTCAAAGTGTTACTGGAAACGAACGCTTGAACCTAGAAGAGTGAAAGTTGGGCAGCCAAGTGGGATTAGTGAACTGATCATTACCACCAAGTATCATCAAGTTTTGGTGAAAAAATGTTTGCTGAGATTTCAGCAAACTAGTAGTTTTTTGGAATCTTGGCAACCCCTTTCAAACGAAAGTGTTTTTCGCCAGTCTCTGCATGGGGTACTTCAAGAGGAAACAAACCATAGAGATAGAACTTAGAACTACTTCATTTGGTCAAGTTTCAAGGAGCTAGCACAAACAGTGTTTGATTTAGAATTCCAAACACAGCTATCTATGTAGCAGAAAACAGAGTGAAACCTAAAAATTCAAAGTGTTACTGGAAACGAACGCTTGAACCTAGAAGAGTGAAAGTTGGGCAGCCAGGTGAGATTAGTGAACTGATCATTACCACCAAGTATCATCAAGATTTGGTGAAAAAATGTTTGCTGAGATTTCAGCAAACTAGTAGTTTTTTGGAAGCTTGGCAACCCCTTTCAAACGAAAGTGTTTTGCGCCAGTCTCTGCATGGGGTACTTCAAGAGGAAACAAACCATAGAGATAGAACTTAGAACTATTTCATTTTGTCAAGTTTCACGCAGCTAGCACAAACCGTGTTTGACTCAGAGTTTCAAACACATCTATCTATATAGCAGAAAACAGAGTGAAACCTAAAAATTCAAAGTGTTACTGGAAACGAACGCTTGAACCTAGAAGAGTGAAAGTTGGGCAGCCAAGTGGGATTAGTGAACTGATCATTACCACCAAGTATCATCAAGTTTTGGTGAAAAATTGTTTGCTGAGATTTCACCAAACTAGTAGTTTTTTGGACGCTTGGCAACCCCTTTCAAACGAAAGTGTTTTTCGCCAGTCTCTGCATGGGGTACTTCAAGAGGAAACAAACCATAGAGATAGAACTTAGAACTACTTCATTTGGTCAAGTTTCAAGGAGCTAGCACAAACCGTGTTTGATTTAGAATTCCAAACACATCTATCTATATAGCAGAAAACAGAGTGAAACCTAAAAATTCAAAGTGTTACTGGAAAAGAACGCTTGAACCTAGAAGAGTGAAAGTTGGGCAGTCAAGTGGGATTAGTGAACTGATCATTACCACCAAGTATCATCAAGATTTGGTGAAAAAATGTTTGCTGAGATTTCAGCAAACTAGTAGTTTTTTGGACGCTTGGCAACCCCTTTCAAACGAAAGTGTTTTTCGCCAGTATCTGCATGGGGTACTTCAAGAGGAAACAAACCATAGAGATAGAACTTAGAACTACTTCATTTGGTCAAGTTTCAAGGAGCTAGCACAAACCGTGTTTGATTTAGAATTCCAAACACATCTATCTATATAGCAGAAAACAGAGTGAAACCTAAAAATTCAAAATGTTACTGGAAACGAACGCTTGAACATAGAAGAGTGAAAGTTGGGCAGCCAAGTGGGATTAGTGAACTGATCATTACCACCAAGTATCATCAAGTTTTGGTGAAAAAATGTTTGCTGAGATTTCAGCAATCTAGTAGTTTTTTGGAAGCTTGGCAACCCCTTTCAAACGAAACTGTTTTTCGCCAGTCTCTGCATGGGGTACTTCAAGAGGAAACAAACCATAGAGATAGAACTTAGAACTACTTCATTTGTTCAAGTTTCAAGGAGCTAGAACAAACAGTGTTTGATTTAGAATTCCAAACACAGCTATCTATGTAGCAGAAAACAGAGTGAAACCTAAAAATTCAAAGTGTTACTGGAAACGAACGCTTGAACCTAGAAGAGTGAAAGTTGGGCAGCCAAGTGAGATTAGTGAACTGATCATTACCACCAAGTATCATCAAGATTTGGTGAAAAAATGTTTGCTGAGATTTCAGAAAACTAGTAGTTTTTTGGAAGCTTGGCAACCCCATTCAAACGAAAGTGTTTTTCGCCAGTTTCTGCATGGGGTACTTCAAGAGGAAACAAACCATAGAGATAGAACTTAGAACTACTTCATTTTGTCAAGTTTCAAGGAGCTAGCACAAACCGTGTTTGATTCAGAGTTTCAAACACATCTATCTATATAGCAGAAAACAGAGTGAAACCTAAAAATTCAAAGTGTTACTGGAAACGAACGCTTGAACCTAGAAGAGAGAAAGTTGGGCAGCCAAGTGGGATTAGTGAACTGATCATTACCACCAAGTATCATCAAGTTTTGGTGAAAAAATGTTTGCTGAGATTTCAGCAAACTAGTAGTTTTTTGGAATCTTGGCAACCCCTTTCAAACGAAAGTGTTTTTCGCCAGTCTCTGCATGGGGTACTTCAAGAGGAAACAAACCATAGAGATAGAACTTAGAACTACTTCATTTGGTCAAGTTTCAAGGAGCTAGCACAAACAGTGTTTGATTTAGAATTCCAAACACAGCTATCTATGTAGCAGAAAACAGAGTGAAACCTAAAAATTCAAAGTGTTACTGGAAACGAACGCTTGAACCTAGAAGAGTGAAAGTTGGGCAGCCAAGTGAGATTAGTGAACTGATCATTACCACCAAGTATCATCAAGATTTGGTGAAAAAATGTTTGCTGAGATTTCAGCAAACTAGTAGTTTTTTGGAAGCTTGGCAACCCCTTTCATACGAAAGTGTTTTGCGCCAGTCTCTGCATGGGGTACTTCAAGAGGAAACAAACCATAGAGATAGAACTTAGAACTATTTCATTTTGTCAAGTTTCACGCAGCTAGCACAAACCGTGTTTGACTCAGAGTTTCAAACACATCTATCTATATAGCAGAAAACAGAGTGAAACCTAAAAATTCAAAGTGTTACTGGAAACGAACGCTTGAACCTAGAAGAGTGAAAGTTGGGCAGCCAAGTGGGATTAGTGAACTGATCATTACCACCAAGTATCATCAAGTTTTGGTGAAAAATTGTTTGCTGAGATTTCAGCAAACTAGTAGTTTTTTGGACGCTTGGCAACCCCTTTCAAACGAAAGTGTTTTTCGCCAGTCTCTGCATGGGGTACTTCAAGAGGAAACAAACCATAGAGATAGAACTTAGAACTACTTCATTTGGTCAAGTTTCAAGGAGCTAGCACAAACCGTGTTTGATTTAGAATTCCAAACACATCTATCTATATAGCAGAAAACAGAGTGAAACCTAAAAATTCAAAGTGTTACTGGAAACGAACGCTTGAACCTAGAAGAGTGAAAGTTGGGCAGCCAAGTGGGATTAGTGAACTGATCATTACCACCAAGTATCATCAAGTTTTGGTGAAAAAATGTTTGCTGAGATTTCAGCAAACTAGTAGTTTTTTGGACGCTTGGCAACCCCTTTCAAACGAAAATGTTTTTCGCCAGTCTCTGCATGGGGTACTTCAAGAGGAAACAAACCATAGAGATAGAACTTAGAACTACTTCATTTTGTCAAGTTTCACGCAGCTAGCACAAACCATGTTTGATTCAGAGTTTCAAACACATCTATCTATATAGCAGAAAACAGAGTGAAACCTAAAAATTCAAAGTGTTACTGGAAACGAACGCTTGAACCTAGAAGAGTGAAAGTTGGGCAGCCAAGTGGGATTAGTGAACTGATCATTACCACCAAGTATCATCAAGTTTTGGTGAAAAAATGTTTGCTGAGATTTCAGCAAACTAGTAGTTTTTTGGAATCTTGGCAACCCCTTTCAAACGAAAGTGTTTTTCGCCAGTCTCTGCATGGGGTACTTCAAGAGGAAACAAACCATAGAGATAGAACTTAGAACTACTTCATTTGGTCAAGTTTCAAGGAGCTAGAACAAACAGTGTTTGATTTAGAATTCCAAACACAGCTATCTATGTAGCAGAAAACAGAGTGAAACCTAAAAATTCAAAGTGTTACTGGAAACGAACGCTTGAACCTAGAAGAGTGAAAGTTGGGCAGCCAAGTGAGATTAGTGAACTGATCATTACCACCAAGTATCATCAAGATTTGGTGAAAAAATGTTTGCTGAGATTTCAGCAAAATAGTAGTTTTTTGGAAGCTTGGCAACCCCTTTCAAACGAAAGTGTTTTGCGCCAGTCTCTGCATGGGGTACTTCAAGAGGAAACAAACCATAGAGATAGAACTTAGAACTACTTCATTTGGTCAAGTTTCAAGGAGCTAGCACAAACCGTGTTTGATTTAGAATTCCAAACACATCTATCTATATAGCAGAAAACAGAGTGAAACCTAAAATTTCAAAGTGTTACTGGAAACGAACGCTTGAACCTAGAAGAGTGAAAGTTGGGCAGTCAAGTGGGATTAGTGAACTGATCATTACCACCAAGTATCATCAAGATTTGGTGAAAAAATGTTTGCTGAGATTTCAGCAAACTAGTAGTTTTTTGGACGCTTGGCAACCCCTTTCAAACGAAAGTGTTTTTCGCCAGTCTCTGCATGGGGTACTTCAAGAGGAAACAAACCATAGAGATTCAACTTAGAACTACTTCATTTGGTCAAGTTTCAAGGAGCTAGCACAAACCGTGTTTGATTTAGAATTCCAAACACATCTATCTATATAGCAGAAAACAGAGTGAAACCTAAAAATTCAAAATGTTACTGGAAACGAACGCTTGAACCTAGAAGAGAGAAAGTTGGGCAGCCAAGTGGGATTAGTGAACTGATCATTACCACCAAGTATCATCAAGTTTTGGTGAAAAAATGTTTGCTGAGATTTCAGCAAACTAGTAGTTTTTTGGAAGCTTGGCAACCCCATTCAAACGAAAGTGTTTTTCGCCAGTTTTTGCATGGGGTACTTCAAGAGGAAACAAACCATAGAGATAGAACTTAGAACTACTTCATTTTGTCAAGTTTCAAGGAGCTAGCACAAACCGTGTTTGATTCAGAGTTTCAAACACATCTATCTATATAGCAGAAAACAGAGTGAAACCTAAAAATTCAAAGTGTTACTGGAAACGAACGCTTGAACCTAGAAGAGAGAAAGTTGGGCAGCCAAGTGGGATTAGTGAACTGATCATTACCACCAAGTATCATCAAGTTTTGGTGAAAAAATGTTTGCTGAGATTTCAGAAAACTAGTAGTTTTTTGGAAGCTTGGCAACCCCTTTCAAACGAAAGTGTATTGCGCCAGTCTCTGCATGGGGTACTTCAAGAGGAAACAAACCATAGAGATAGAACTTAGAACTACTTCATTTGGTCAAGTTTCAAGGAGCTAGCACAAACCGTGTTTGATTTAGAATTCCAAACTCATCTATCTATATAGCAGAAAACAGAGTGAAACCTAAAAATTCAAAATGTTACTGGAAACGAACGCTTGAACCTAGAAGAGTGAAAGTTGGGCAGCCAAGTGGGATTAGTGAACTGATCATTACCACCAAGTATCATCAAGTTTTGGTGAAAAAATGTTTGCTGAGATTTCAGCAAACTAGTAGTTTTTTGGAAGCTTGGCAACCCCTTTCAAACGAAAGTGTTTTGCGCCAGTCTCTGCATGGGGTACTTCAAGAGGAAACAAACCATAGAGATAGAACTTAGAACTACTTCATTTTGTCAAGTTTCAAGGAGCTAGCACAAACCGTGTTTGATTCAGAGTTTCAAACACATCTATCTATGTAGCAGAAAACAGAGTGAAACCTAAAAATTCAAAATGTTACTGGAAACGAACGCTTGAACCTAGAAGAGTGAAAGTTGGGCAGCCAAGTGGGATTAGTGAACTGATCATTACCACCAAGTATCATCAGGTTTTGGTGAAAAAATGTTTGCTGAGATTTCAGCAAACTAGTAGTTTTTTGGACGCTTGGCAACCCCTTTCAAACGAAAGTGTTTTTCGCCAGTCTCTGCATGGGGTACTTCAAGAGGAAACAAACCATAGAGATAGAACTTAGAACTACTTCATTTTGTCAAGTTTCAAGGAGCTAGCACAAATCGTGTTTGATTCAGAGTTTCAAACACATCTATCTATATAGCAGAAAACAGAGTGAAACCTAAAAATTCAAAGTGTTACTGGAAACGAACGCTTGAACCTAGAAGAGAGAAAGTTGGGCAGCCAAGTGGGATTAGTGAACTGATCATTACCACCAAGTATCATCAAGTTTTGGTGAAAAAATGTTTGCTGAGATTTCAGCAAACTAGTAGTTTTTTGGAATCT
Source organism: Callospermophilus lateralis (assembly GCF_048772815.1). Lineage (NCBI taxonomy): Eukaryota > Metazoa > Chordata > Mammalia > Rodentia > Sciuridae > Callospermophilus > Callospermophilus lateralis. Next base: position 22,579 of record NW_027515169.1, read on the forward strand.
TGGCAACCCCTTTCATACGAAAGTGTTTTTCGCCAGTCTCTGCATGGGGTACTTCAAGAGGAAACAAACCATAGAGATAGAACTTAGAACTACTTCATTTGGTCAAGTTTCACGCAGCTAGCACAAACCGTGTTTGACTCAGAGTTTCAAACACATCTATCTATATAGCAGAAAACAGAGTGAAACCTAAAAATTCAAAGTGTTACTGGAAACGAACGCTTGAACCTAGAAGAGTGAAAGTTGGGCAGCCAAGTGGGATTAGTGAACTGATCATTACCACCAAGTATCATCAAGTTTTGGTGAAAAAATGTTTGCTGAGATTTCAGCAAACTAGTAGTTTTTTGGACGCTTGGCAACCCCTTTCAAACGAAAGTGTTTTTCGCCAGTCTCTGCATGGGGTACTTCAAGAGGAAACAAACCATAGAGATAGAACTTAGAACTACTTCATTTTGTCAAGTTTCAAGGAGCTAGCACAAACCGTGTTTGATTCAGAGTTTCAAACACATCTATCTATATAGCAGAAAACAGAGTGAAACCTAAAAATTCAAAGTGTTACTGGAAACGAACGCTTGAACCTAGAAGAGTGAAAGTTGGGCAGCCAAGTGGGATTAGTGAACTGATCATTACCACCAAGTATCATCAAGTTTTGGTGAAAAAATGTTTGCTGAGATTTCAGCAAACTAGTAGTTTTTTGGAATCTTGGCAACCCCTTTCAAACGAAAGTGTTTTTCGCCAGTCTCTGCATGGGGTACTTCAAGAGGAAACAAACCATAGAGATAGAACTTAGAACTACTTCATTTGGTCAAGTTTCAAGGAGCTAGCACAAACAGTGTTTGATTTAGAATTCCAAACACAGCTATCTATGTAGCAGAAAACAGAGTGAAACCTAAAAATTCAAAGTGTTACTGGAAACGAACGCTTGAACCTAGAAGAGTGAAAGTTGGGCAGCCAAGTGAGATTAGTGAACTGATCATTACCACCAAGTATCATCAAGATTTGGTGAAAAAATGTTTGCTGAGATTTCAGCAAACTAGTAGTTTTTTGGAAGCTTGGCAACCCCTTTCAAACGAAAGTGTTTTGCGCCAGTCTCTGCATGGGGTACTTCAAGAGGAAACAAACCATAGAGATAGAACTTAGAACTATTTCATTTTGTCAAGTTTCACGCAGCTAGCACAAACCGTGTTTGACTCAGAGTTTCAAACACATCTATCTATATAGCAGAAAACAGAGTGAAACCTAAAAATTCAAAGTGTTACTGGAAACGAACGCTTGAACCTAGAAGAGTGAAAGTTGGGCAGCCAAGTGGGATTAGTGAACTGATCATTACCACCAAGTATCATCAAGTTTTGGTGAAAAATTGTTTGCTGAGATTTCAGCAAACTAGTAGTTTTTTGGACGCTTGGCAACCCCTTTCAAACGAAAGTGTTTTTCGCCAGTCTCTGCATGGGGTACTTCAAGAGGAAACAAACCATAGAGATAGAACTTAGAACTACTTCATTTGGTCAAGTTTCAAGGAGCTAGCACAAACCGTGTTTGATTTAGAATTCCAAACACATCTATCTATATAGCAGAAAACAGAGTGAAACCTAAAAATTCAAAGTGTTACTGGAAAAGAACGCTTGAACCTAGAAGAGTGAAAGTTGGGCAGTCAAGTGGGATTAGTGAACTGATCATTACCACCAAGTATCATCAAGATTTGGTGAAAAAATGTTTGCTGAGATTTCAGCAAACTAGTAGTTTTTTGGACGCTTGGCAACCCCTTTCAAACGAAAGTGTTTTTCGCCAGTATCTGCATGGGGTACTTCAAGAGGAAACAAACCATAGAGATAGAACTTAGAACTACTTCATTTGGTCAAGTTTCAAGGAGCTAGCACAAACCGTGTTTGATTTAGAATTCCAAACACATCTATCTATATAGCAGAAAACAGAGTGAAACCTAAAAATTCAAAATGTTACTGGAAACGAACGCTTGAACATAGAAGAGTGAAAGTTGGGCAGCCAAGTGGGATTAGTGAACTGATCATTACCACCAAGTATCATCAAGTTTTGGTGAAAAAATGTTTGCTGAGATTTCAGCAATCTAGTAGTTTTTTGGAAGCTTGGCAACCCCTTTCAAACGAAACTGTTTTTCGCCAGTCTCTGCATGGGGTACTTCAAGAGGAAACAAACCATAGAGATAGAACTTAGAACTACTTCATTTGGTCAAGTTTCAAGGAGCTAGAACAAACAGTGTTTGATTTAGAATTCCAAACACAGCTATCTATGTAGCAGAAAACAGAGTGAAACCTAAAAATTCAAAGTGTTACTGGAAACGAACGCTTGAACCTAGAAGAGTGAAAGTTGGGCAGCCAAGTGAGATTAGTGAACTGATCATTACCACCAAGTATCATCAAGATTTGGTGAAAAAATGTTTGCTGAGATTTCAGAAAACTAGTAGTTTTTTGGAAGCTTGGCAACCCCATTCAAACGAAAGTGTTTTTCGCCAGTTTCTGCATGGGGTACTTCAAGAGGAAACAAACCATAGAGATAGAACTTAGAACTACTTCATTTTGTCAAGTTTCAAGGAGCTAGCACAAACCGTGTTTGATTCAGAGTTTCAAACACATCTATCTATATAGCAGAAAACAGAGTGAAACCTAAAAATTCAAAGTGTTACTGGAAACGAACGCTTGAACCTAGAAGAGAGAAAGTTGGGCAGCCAAGTGGGATTAGTGAACTGATCATTACCACCAAGTATCATCAAGTTTTGGTGAAAAAATGTTTGCTGAGATTTCAGCAAACTAGTAGTTTTTTGGAATCTTGGCAACCCCTTTCAAACGAAAGTGTTTTTCGCCAGTCTCTGCATGGGGTACTTCAAGAGGAAACAAACCATAGAGATAGAACTTAGAACTACTTCATTTGGTCAAGTTTCAAGGAGCTAGCACAAACAGTGTTTGATTTAGAATTCCAAACACAGCTATCTATGTAGCAGAAAACAGAGTGAAACCTAAAAATTCAAAGTGTTACTGGAAACGAACGCTTGAACCTAGAAGAGTGAAAGTTGGGCAGCCAAGTGAGATTAGTGAACTGATCATTACCACCAAGTATCATCAAGATTTGGTGAAAAAATGTTTGCTGAGATTTCAGCAAACTAGTAGTTTTTTGGAAGCTTGGCAACCCCTTTCATACGAAAGTGTTTTGCGCCAGTCTCTGCATGGGGTACTTCAAGAGGAAACAAACCATAGAGATAGAACTTAGAACTATTTCATTTTGTCAAGTTTCACGCAGCTAGCACAAACCGTGTTTGACTCAGAGTTTCAAACACATCTATCTATATAGCAGAAAACAGAGTGAAACCTAAAAATTCAAAGTGTTACTGGAAACGAACGCTTGAACCTAGAAGAGTGAAAGTTGGGCAGCCAAGTGGGATTAGTGAACTGATCATTACCACCAAGTATCATCAAGTTTTGGTGAAAAATTGTTTGCTGAGATTTCAGCAAACTAGTAGTTTTTTGGACGCTTGGCAACCCCTTTCAAACGAAAGTGTTTTTCGCCAGTCTCTGCATGGGGTACTTCAAGAGGAAACAAACCATAGAGATAGAACTTAGAACTACTTCATTTGGTCAAGTTTCAAGGAGCTAGCACAAACCGTGTTTGATTTAGAATTCCAAACACATCTATCTATATAGCAGAAAACAGAGTGAAACCTAAAAATTCAAAGTGTTACTGGAAACGAACGCTTGAACCTAGAAGAGTGAAAGTTGGGCAGCCAAGTGGGATTAGTGAACTGATCATTACCACCAAGTATCATCAAGTTTTGGTGAAAAAATGTTTGCTGAGATTTCAGCAAACTAGTAGTTTTTTGGACGCTTGGCAACCCCTTTCAAACGAAAATGTTTTTCGCCAGTCTCTGCATGGGGTACTTCAAGAGGAAACAAACCATAGAGATAGAACTTAGAACTACTTCATTTTGTCAAGTTTCACGCAGCTAGCACAAACCATGTTTGATTCAGAGTTTCAAACACATCTATCTATATAGCAGAAAACAGAGTGAAACCTAAAAATTCAAAGTGTTACTGGAAACGAACGCTTGAACCTAGAAGAGTGAAAGTTGGGCAGCCAAGTGGGATTAGTGAACTGATCATTACCACCAAGTATCATCAAGTTTTGGTGAAAAAATGTTTGCTGAGATTTCAGCAAACTAGTAGTTTTTTGGAATCTTGGCAACCCCTTTCAAACGAAAGTGTTTTTCGCCAGTCTCTGCATGGGGTACTTCAAGAGGAAACAAACCATAGAGATAGAACTTAGAACTACTTCATTTGGTCAAGTTTCAAGGAGCTAGAACAAACAGTGTTTGATTTAGAATTCCAAACACAGCTATCTATGTAGCAGAAAACAGAGTGAAACCTAAAAATTCAAAGTGTTACTGGAAACGAACGCTTGAACCTAGAAGAGTGAAAGTTGGGCAGCCAAGTGAGATTAGTGAACTGATCATTACCACCAAGTATCATCAAGATTTGGTGAAAAAATGTTTGCTGAGATTTCAGCAAAATAGTAGTTTTTTGGAAGCTTGGCAACCCCTTTCAAACGAAAGTGTTTTGCGCCAGTCTCTGCATGGGGTACTTCAAGAGGAAACAAACCATAGAGATAGAACTTAGAACTACTTCATTTGGTCAAGTTTCAAGGAGCTAGCACAAACCGTGTTTGATTTAGAATTCCAAACACATCTATCTATATAGCAGAAAACAGAGTGAAACCTAAAAATTCAAAGTGTTACTGGAAACGAACGCTTGAACCTAGAAGAGTGAAAGTTGGGCAGTCAAGTGGGATTAGTGAACTGATCATTACCACCAAGTATCATCAAGATTTGGTGAAAAAATGTTTGCTGAGATTTCAGCAAACTAGTAGTTTTTTGGACGCTTGGCAACCCCTTTCAAACGAAAGTGTTTTTCGCCAGTCTCTGCATGGGGTACTTCAAGAGGAAACAAACCATAGAGATTCAACTTAGAACTACTTCATTTGGTCAAGTTTCAAGGAGCTAGCACAAACCGTGTTTGATTTAGAATTCCAAACACATCTATCTATATAGCAGAAAACAGAGTGAAACCTAAAAATTCAAAATGTTACTGGAAACGAACGCTTGAACCTAGAAGAGAGAAAGTTGGGCAGCCAAGTGGGATTAGTGAACTGATCATTACCACCAAGTATCATCAAGTTTTGGTGAAAAAATGTTTGCTGAGATTTCAGCAAACTAGTAGTTTTTTGGAAGCTTGGCAACCCCATTCAAACGAAAGTGTTTTTCGCCAGTTTTTGCATGGGGTACTTCAAGAGGAAACAAACCATAGAGATAGAACTTAGAACTACTTCATTTTGTCAAGTTTCAAGGAGCTAGCACAAACCGTGTTTGATTCAGAGTTTCAAACACATCTATCTATATAGCAGAAAACAGAGTGAAACCTAAAAATTCAAAGTGTTACTGGAAACGAACGCTTGAACCTAGAAGAGAGAAAGTTGGGCAGCCAAGTGGGATTAGTGAACTGATCATTACCACCAAGTATCATCAAGTTTTGGTGAAAAAATGTTTGCTGAGATTTCAGAAAACTAGTAGTTTTTTGGAAGCTTGGCAACCCCTTTCAAACGAAAGTGTATTGCGCCAGTCTCTGCATGGGGTACTTCAAGAGGAAACAAACCATAGAGATAGAACTTAGAACTACTTCATTTGGTCAAGTTTCAAGGAGCTAGCACAAACCGTGTTTGATTTAGAATTCCAAACTCATCTATCTATATAGCAGAAAACAGAGTGAAACCTAAAAATTCAAAATGTTACTGGAAACGAACGCTTGAACCTAGAAGAGTGAAAGTTGGGCAGCCAAGTGGGATTAGTGAACTGATCATTACCACCAAGTATCATCAAGTTTTGGTGAAAAAATGTTTGCTGAGATTTCAGCAAACTAGTAGTTTTTTGGAAGCTTGGCAACCCCTTTCAAACGAAAGTGTTTTGCGCCAGTCTCTGCATGGGGTACTTCAAGAGGAAACAAACCATAGAGATAGAACTTAGAACTACTTCATTTGGTCAAGTTTCAAGGAGCTAGCACAAACCGTGTTTGATTTAGAATTCCAAACACATCTATCTATATAGCAGAAAACAGAGTGAAACCTAAAAATTCAAAGTGTTACTGGAAACGAACGCTTGAACCTAGAAGAGTGAAAGTTGGGCAGCCAAGTGGGATTAGTGAACTGATCATTACCACCAAGTATCATCAAGTTTTGGTGAAAAAATATTTGCTGAGATTTCAGCAAACTAGTAGTTTTTTGGACGCTTGGCAACCCCTTTCAAACGAAAATGTTTTTCGCCAGTCTCTGCATGGGGTACTTCAAGAGGAAACAAACCATAGAGATAGAACTTAGAACTACTTCATTTGGTCAAGTTTCACGCAGCTAGCACAAACCATGTTTGATTCAGAGTTTCAAACACATCTATCTATATAGCAGAAAACAGAGTGAAACCTAAAAATTCAAAGTGTTACTGGAAACGAACGCTTGAACCTAGAAGAGTGAAAGTTGGGCAGCCAAGTGGGATTAGTGAACTGATCATTACCACCAAGTATCATCAAGTTTTGGTGAAAAAATGTTTGCTGAGATTTCAGCAAACTAGTAGTTTTTTGGAATCTTGGCAACCCCTTTCAAACGAAAGTGTTTTTCGCCAGTCTCTGCATGGGTTACTTCAAGAGGAAACAAACCATAGAGATAGAACTTAGCACTACTTCATTTGGTCAAGTTTCAAGGAGCTAGAACAAACAGTGTTTGATTTAGAATTCCAAACACAGCTATCTATGTAGCAGAAAACAGAGTGAAACCTAAAAATTCAAAGTGTTACTGGAAACGAACGCTTGAACCTAGAAGAGTGAAAGTTGGGCAGCCAAGTGAGATTAGTGAACTGATCATTACCACCAAGTATCATCAAGATTTGGTGAAAAAATGTTTGCTGAGATTTCAGCAAACTAGTAGTTTTTTGGAAGCTTGGCAACCCCTTTCAAACGAAAGTGTTTTGCGCCAGTCTCTGCATGGGGTACTTCAAGAGGAAATAAACCATAGAGATAGAACTTAGAACTATTTCATTTTGTCAAGTTTCACGCAGCTAGCACAAACCGTGTTTGACTCAGAGTTTCAAACACATCTATCTATATAGCAGAAAACAGAGTGAAACCTAAAAATTCAAAGTGTTACTGGAAACGAACGCTTGAACCTAGAAGAGTGAAAGTTGGGCAGCCAAGTGGGATTAGTGAACTGATCATTACCACCAAGTATCATCAAGTTTTGGTGAAAAAATGTTTGCTGAGATTTCAGCAAACTAGTAGTTTTTTGGACGCTTGGCAACCCCTTTCAAACGAAAGTGTTTTTCGCCAGTCTCTCATGGGGTACTTCAAGAGGAAACAAACCATAGAGATAGAACTTAGAACTACTTCATTTGGTCAAGTTTCAAGGAGCTAGCACAAACCGTGTTTGATTTAGAATTCCAAACACATCTATCTATATAGCAGAAAACAGAGTGAAACCTAAAAATTCAAAGTGTTACTGGAAACGAACGCTTGAACCTAGAAGAGTGAAAGTTGGGCAGTCAAGTGGGATTAGTGAACTGATCATTACCACCAAGTATCATCAAGATTTGGTGAAAAAATGTTTGCTGAGATTTCAGCAAACTAGTAGTTTTTTGGACGCTTGGCAACCCCTTTCAAACGAAAGTGTTTTTCGCCAGTCTCTGCATGGGGTACTTCAAGAGGAAACAAACCATAGAGATAGAACTTAGAACTCCTTCATTTGGTCAAGTTTCAAGGAGCTAGCACAAACCGTGTTTGATTTAGAATTCCAAACACATCTATCTATATAGCAGAAAACAGAGTGAAACCTAAAAATTCAAAATGTTACTGGAAACGAACGCTTGAACCTAGAAGAGTGAAAGTTGGGCAGCCAAGTGGGATTAGTGAACTGATCATTACCACCAAGTATCATCAAGTTTTGGTGAAAAAATGTTTGCTGAGATTTCAGCAAACTAGTAGTTTTTTGGAAGCTTGGCAACCCCATTCAAACGAAAGTGTTTTTCGCCAGTTTCTGCATGGGGTACTTCAAGAGGAAACAAACCATAGAGATAGAACTTAGAACTACTTCATTTGGTCAAGTTTCAAGGAGCTAGCACAAACCGTGTTTGATTCAGAGTTTCAAACACATCTATCTATATAGCAGAAAACAGAGTGAAACCTAAAAATTCAAAGTGTTACTGGAAACGAACGCTTGAACCTAGAAGAGAGAAAGTTGGGCAGCCAAGTGGGATTAGTGAACTGATCATTACCACCAAGTATCATCAAGTTTTGGTGAAAAAATGTTTGCGGAGATTTCAGCAAACTAGTAGTTTTTTGGAATCTTGGCAACCCCTTTCAAACGAAAGTGTTTTTCGCCAGTCTCTGCATGGGGTACTTCAAGAGGAAACAAACCATAGAGATAGAACTTAGAACTACTTCATTTGGTCAAGTTTCAAGGAGCTAGCACAAACAGTGTTTGATTTAGAATTCCAAACACAGCTATCTATGTAGCAGAAAACAGAGTGAAACCTAAAAATTCAAAGTGTTACTGGAAACGAACGCTTGAACCTAGAAGAGTGAAAGTTGGGCAGCCAAGTGAGATTAGTGAACTGATCATTACCACCAAGTATCATCAAGAATTGGTGAAAAAATGTTTGCTGAGATTTCAGCAAACTAGTAGTTTTTTGGAAGCTTGGCAACCAATTTCATACGAAAGTGTTTTGCGCCAGTCTCTGCATGGGGTACTTCAAGAGGAAACAAACCATAGAGATAGAACTTAGAACTATTTAATTTTGTCAAGTTTCACGCAGCTAGCACAAACCGTGTTTGACTCAGAGTTTCAAACACATCTATCTATATAGCAGAAAACAGAGTGAAACCTAAAAATTCAAAGTGTTACTGGAAACGAATGCTTGAACCTAGAAGAGTGAAAGTTGGGCAGCCAAGTGGGATTAGTGAACTGATCATTACCACCAAGTATCATCAAGTTTTGGTGAAAAATTGTTTGCTGAGATTTCAGCAAACTAGTAGTTTTTTGGACGCTTGGCAACCCCTTTCAAACGAAAGTGTTTTTCGCCAGTCTCTGCATGGGGTACTTCAAGAGGAAACAAACCATAGAGATAGAACTTAGAACTACTTCATTTGGTCAAGTTTCAAGGAGCTAGCACAAACCGTGTTTGATTTAGAATTCCAAACACATCTATCTATATAGCAGAAAACAGAGTGAAACCTAAAAATTCAAAATGTTACTGGAAACGAACGCTTGAACCTAGAAGAGTGAAAGTTGGGCAGCCAAGTGGGATTAGTGAACTGATCATTACCACCAAGTATCATCAAGTTTTGGTGAAAAAATGTTTGCTGAGATTTCAGCAAACTAGTAGTTTTTTGGACGCTTGGCAACCCCTTTCAAACGAAAGTGTTTTTCGCCAGTCTCTGCATGGGGTACTTCAAGAGGAAACAAACCATAGAGATAGAACTTAGAACTACTTCATTTGGTCAAGTTTCAAGGAGCTAGCACAAACCGTGTTTGATTTAGAATTCCAAACACATCTATCTATATAGCAGAAAACAGAGTGAAACCTAAAAATTCAAAGTGTTACTGGAAACGAACGCTTGAACCTAGAAGAGTGAAAGTTGGGCAGCCAAGTGGGATTAGTGAACTGATCATTACCACCAAGTATCATCAAGTTTTGGTGAAAAAATGTTTGCTGAGATTTCAGCAAACTAGTAGTTTTTTGGAAGCTTGGCAACCCCTTTCAAACGAAAATGTTTTTCGCCATTCTCTGCATGGGGTACTTCAAGAGGAAACAAACCATAGAGATAGAACTTAGAACTACTTCATTTTGTCAAGTTTCACGCAGCTAGCACAAACCGTGTTTGATTCAGAGTTTCAACCACATCTATCTATATAGCAGAAAACAGAGTGAAACCTAAAAATTCAAAGTGTTACTGGAAACGAACGCTTGAACCTACAAGAGTGAAAGTTGGGCAGCCAAGTGGGATTAGTGAACTGATCATTACCACCAAGTATCATCAAGTTTTGGTGAAAAAATGTTTGCTGAGATTTCAGCAAAACTAGTAGTTTTTTGGAATCTTGGCAATCCCTTTCAAACGAAAGTGTTTTTCGCCAGTCTCTGCATGGGGTACTTCAAGAGGAAACAAACCATAGAGATAGAACTTAGAACTACTTCATTTGGTCAAGTTTCAAGGAGCTAGAACAAACAGTGTTTGATTTAGAATTCCAAACACAGCTATCTATGTAGCAGAAAACAGAGTGAAACCTAAAAATTCAAAGTGTTACTGGAAACGAACGCTTGAACCTAGAAGAGTGAAAGTTGGGCAGCCAAGTGAGATTAGTGAACTGATCATTACCACCAAGTATCATCAAGATTTGGTGAAAAAATGTTTGCTGAGATTTCAGCAAACTAGTAGTTTTTTGGAAGCTTGGCAACCCCTTTCAAACGAAAGTGTTTTGCGCCAGTCTCTGCATGGGGTACTTCAAGAGGAAACAAACCATAGAGATAGAACTTAGAACTATTTCATTTTGTCAAGTTTCACGCAGCTAGCACAAACCGTGTTTGACTCAGAGTTTCAAACACATCTATCTATATAGCAGAAAACAGAGTGAAACCTAAAAATTCAATGTGTTACTGGAAACGAACGCTTGAACCTAGAAGAGTGAAAGTTGGGCAGCCAAGTGGGATTAGTGAACTGATCATTACCACCAAGTATCATCAAGTTTTGGTGAAAAAATGTTTGCTGAGATTTCAGCAAACTAGTAGTTTTTTGGACGCTTGGCAACCCCTTTCAAACGAAAGTGTTTTTCGCCAGTCTCTGCATGGGGTACTTCAAGAGGAAACAAACCATAGAGATAGAACTTAGAACTACTTCATTTGGTCAAGTTTCAAGGAGCTAGCACAAACCGTGTTTGATTTAGAATTCCAAACACATCTATCTATATAGCAGAAAACAGAGTGAAACCTAAAAATTCAAAATGTTACTGGAAACGAACGCTTGAACCTAGAAGAGTGAAAGTTGGGCAGCCAAGTGGGATTAGTGAACTGATCATTACGACCAAGTATCATCAAGTTTTGGTGAAAAAATGTTTGCTGAGATTTCAGCAAACTAGTAGTTTTTTGGACGCTTGGCAACCCCTTTCAAACGAAAGTGTTTTTCGCCAGTCTCTGCATGGGGTACTTCAAGAGGAAACAAACCATAGAGATAGAACTTAGAACTACTTCATTTTGTCAAGTTTCAAGGAGCTAGCACAAACCGTGTTTGATTCAGAGTTTCAAACACATCTATCTATATAGCAGAAAACAGAGTGAAACCTAAAAATTCAAAGTGTTACTGGAAACGAACGCTTGAACCTAGAAGAGTGAAAGTTGGGCAGCCAAGTGGGATTAGTGAACTGATCATTACCACCAAGTATCATCAAGTTTTGGTGAAAAAATGTTTGCTGAGATTTCAGCAAACTAGTAATTTTTTGGAATCTTGGCAACCCCTTTCAAACGAAAGTGTTTTTCGCCAGTCTCTGCATGGGGTACTTCAAGAGGAAACAAACCATAGAGATAGAACTTAGAACTACTTCATTTGGTCAAGTTTCAAGGAGCTAGAACAAACAGTGTTTGATTTAGAATTCCAAACACAGCTATCTATGTAGCAGAAAACAGAGTGAAACCTAAAAATTCAAAGTGTTACTGGAAACGAACGCTTGAACCTAGAAGAGTGAAAGTTGGGCAGCCAAGTGAGATTAGTGAACTGATCATTACCACCAAGTATCATCAAGATTTGGTGAAAAAATGTTTGCTGAGATTTCAGCAAACTAGTAGTTTTTTGGAAGCTTGGCAACCCCTTTCAAACGAAAGTGTTTTGCGCCAGTCTCTGCATGGGGTACTTCAAGAGGAAACAAACCATAGAGATAGAACTTAGAACTATTTCATTTTGTCAAGTTTCACGCAGCTAGCACAAACCGTGTTTGACTCAGAGTTTCAAACACATCTATCTATATAGCAGAAAACAGAGTGAAACCTAAAAATTCAAAGTGTTACTGGAAACGAACGCTTGAACCTAGAAGAGTGAAAGTTGGGCAGCCAAGTGAGATTAGTGAACTGATCATTACCACCAAGTATCATCAAGAATTGGTGAAAAAATGTTTGCTGAGATTTCAGCAAACTAGTAGTTTTTTGGAAGCTTGGCAACCAATTTCATACGAAAGTGTTTTGCGCCAGTCTCTGCATGGGGTACTTCAAGAGGAAACAAACCATAGAGATAGAACTTAGAACTATTTAATTTTGTCAAGTTTCACGCAGCTAGCACAAACCGTGTTTGACTCAGAGTTTCAAACACATCTATCTATATAGCAGAAAACAGAGTGAAACCTAAAAATTCAAAGTGTTACTGGAAACGAATGCTTGAACCTAGAAGAGTGAAAGTTGGGCAGCCAAGTGGGATTAGTGAACTGATCATTACCACCAAGTATCATCAAGTTTTGGTGAAAAATTGTTTGCTGAGATTTCAGCAAACTAGTAGTTTTTTGGACGCTTGGCAACCCCTTTCAAACGAAAGTGTTTTTCGCCAGTCTCTGCATGGGGTACTTCAAGAGGAAACAAACCATAGAGATAGAACTTAGAACTACTTCATTTGGTCAAGTTTCAAGGAGCTAGCACAAACCGTGTTTGATTTAGAATTCCAAACACATCTATCTATATAGCAGAAAACAGAGTGAAACCTAAAAATTCAAAATGTTACTGGAAACGAACGCTTGAACCTAGAAGAGTGAAAGTTGGGCAGCCAAGTGGGATTAGTGAACTGATCATTACCACCAAGTATCATCAAGTTTTGGTGAAAAAATGTTTGCTGAGATTTCAGCAAACTAGTAGTTTTTTGGACGCTTGGCAACCCCTTTCAAACGAAAGTGTTTTTCGCCAGTCTCTGCATGGGGTACTTCAAGAGGAAACAAACCATAGAGATAGAACTTAGAACTACTTCATTTGGTCAAGTTTCAAGGAGCTAGCACAAACCGTGTTTGATTCAGAGTTTCAAACACATCTATCTATATAGCAGAAAACAGAGTGAAACCTAAAAATTCAAAGTGTTACTGGAAACGAACGCTTGAACCTAGAAGAGTGAAAGTTGGGCAGCCAAGTGGGATTAGTGAACTGATCATTACCACCAAGTATCATCAAGTTTTGGTGAAAAAATGTTTGCTGAGATTTCAGCAAACTAGTAATTTTTTGGAATCTTGGCAACCCCTTTCAAACGAAAGTGTTTTTCGCCAGTCTCTGCATGGGGTACTTCAAGAGGAAACAAACCATAGAGATAGAACTTAGAACTACTTCATTTGGTCAAGTTTCAAGGAGCTAGAACAAACAGTGTTTGATTTAGAATTCCAAACACAGCTATCTATGTAGCAGAAAACAGAGTGAAACCTAAAAATTCAAAGTGTTACTGGAAACGAACGCTTGAACCTAGAAGAGTGAAAGTTGGGCAGCCAAGTGAGATTAGTGAACTGATCATTACCACCAAGTATCATCAAGATTTGGTGAAAAAATGTTTGCTGAGATTTCAGCAAACTAGTAGTTTTTTGGAAGCTTGGCAACCCCTTTCAAACGAAAGTGTTTTGCGCCAGTCTCTGCATGGGGTACTTCAAGAGGAAACAAACCATAGAGATAGAACTTAGAACTATTTCATTTTGTCAAGTTTCACGCAGCTAGCACAAACCGTGTTTGACTCAGAGTTTCAAACACATCTATCTATATAGCAGAAAACAGAGTGAAACCTAAAAATTCAAAGTGTTACTGGAAACGAACGCTTGAACCTAGAAGAGTGAAAGTTGGGCAGCCAAGTGGGATTAGTGAACTGATCATTACCACCAAGTATCATCAAGTTTTGGTGAAAAAATGTTTGCTGAGATTTCAGCAAACTAGTAGTTTTTTGGACGCTTGGCAACCCCTTTCAAACGAAAGTGTTTTTCGCCAGTCTCTGCATGGGGTACTTCAAGAGGAAACAAACCATAGAGATAGAACTTAGAACTACTTCATTTGGTCAAGTTTCAAGGAGCTAGCACAAACCGTGTTTGATTTAGAATTCCAAACACATCTATCTATATAGCAGAAAACAGAGTGAAACCTAAAAATTCAAAATGTTACTGGAAACGAACGCTTGAACCTAGAAGAGTGAAAGTTGGGCAGCCAAGTGGGATTAGTGAACTGATCATTACCACCAAGTATCATCAAGTTTTGGTGAAAAAATGTTTGCTGAGATTTCAGCAAACTAGTAGTTTTTTGGACGCTTGGCAACCCCTTTCAAACGAAAGTGTTTTTCGCCAGTCTCTGCATGGGGTACTTCAAGAGGAAACAAACCATAGAGATAGAACTTAAAACTACTTCATTTTGTCAAGTTTCAAGGAGCTAGCACAAACCGTGTTTGATTCAGAGTTTCAAACACATCTATCTATATAGCAGAAAACAGAGTGAAACCTAAAAATTCAAAGTGTTACTGGAAACGAACGCTTGAACCTAGAAGAGAGAAAGTTGGGCAGCCAAGTGGGATTAGTGAACTGATCATTACCACCAAGTATCATCAAGTTTTGGTGAAAAAATGTTTGCTGAGATTTCAGCAAACTAGTAGTTTTTTGGAAGCTTGGCAACCCCTTTCATACGAAAGTGTTTTTCGCCAGTCTCTGCATGGGGTACTTCAAGAGGAAACAAACCATAGAGATAGAACTTAGAAGTACTTCATTTGGTCAAGTTTCACGCAGCTAGCACAAACCGTGTTTGACTCAGAGTTTCAAACACATCTATCTATATAGCAGAATACAGAGTGAAACCTAAAAATTCAAAGTGTTACTGGAAACGAACGCTTGAACCTAGAAGAGTGAAAGTTGGGCAGCCAAGTGGGATTAGTGAACTGATCATTACCACCAAGTATCATCAAGTTTTGGTGAAAAAATGTTTGCTGAGATTTCAGCAAACTAGTAGTTTTTTGGACGCTTGGCAACCCCTTTCAAACGAAAGTGTTTTTCGCCAGTCTCTGCATGGGGTACTTCAAGAGGAAACAAACCATAGAGATAGAACTTAGAACTACTTCATTTTGTCAAGTTTCAAGGAGCTAGCACAAACCGTGTTTGATTCAGAGTTTCAAACACATCTATCTATATAGCAGAAAACAGAGTGAAACCTAAAAATTCAAAGTGTTACTGGAAACGAACGCTTGAACCTAGAAGAGAGAAAGTTGGGCAGCCAAGTGGGATTAGTGAACTGATCATTACCACCAAGTATCATCAAGTTTTGGTGAAAAAATGTTTGCTGAGATTTCAGCAAACTAGTAGTTTTTTGGAACCTTGGCAACCCCTTTCAAACGAAAGTGTTTTTCGCCAGTCTCTGCATGGGGTACTTCAAGAGGAAACAAACCATAGAGATAGAACTTAGAACTACTTCATTTGGTCAAGTTTCAAGGAGCTAGCACAAACAGTGTTTGATTTAGAATTCCAAACACAGCTATCTATGTAGCAGAAAACAGAGTGAAACCTAAAAATTCAAAGTGTTACTGGAAACGAACGCTTGAACCTAGAAGAGTGAAAGTTGGGCAGCCAAGTGGGATTAGTGAACTGATCATTACCACCAAGTATCATCAAGATTTGGTGAAAAAATGTTTGCTGAGATTTCAGCAAACTAGTAGTTTTTTGGAAGCTTGGCAACCCCTTTCAAACGAAAGTGTTTTGCGCCAGTCTCTGCATGGGGTACTTCAAGAGGAAACAAACCATAGAGATAGAACTTAGAACTATTTCATTTTGTCAAGTTTCAGGCAGCTAGCACAAACCGTGTTTGACTCAGAGTTTCAAACACATCTATCTATATAGCAGAAAACACAGTGAAACCTAAAAATTCAAAGTGTTACTGGAAGCGAACGCTTGAACCTAGAAGAGTGAAAGTTGGGCAGCCAAGTGGGATTAGTGAACTGATCATTACCACCAAGTATCATCAAGTTTTGGTGAAAAAATGTTTGCTGAGATTTCAGCAAACTAGTAGTTTTTTGGACGCTTGGCAACCCCTTTCAAACGAAAGTGTTTTTCGCCAGTCTCTGCATGGGGTACTTCAAGAGGAAACAAACCATAGAGATAGAACTTAGAACTACTTCATTTGGTCAAGTTTCAAGGAGCTAGCACAAACCGTGTTTGATTTAGAATTCCAAACACATCTATCTATATAGCAGAAAACAGAGTGAAACCTAAAAATTCAAAATGTTACTGGAAACGAACGCTTGAACCTAGAAGAGTGAAAGTTGGGCAGCCAAGTGGGATTAGTGAACTGATCATTACCACCAAGTATCATCAAGTTTTGGTGAAAAAATGTTTGCTGAGATTTCAGCAAACTAGTAGTTTTTTGGACGCTTGGCAACCCCTTTCAAACGAAAGTGTTTTTCGCCAGTCTCTGCATGGGGTACTTCAAGAGGAAACAAACCATAGAGATAGAACTTAAAACTACTTCATTTTGTCAAGTTTCAAGGAGCTAGCACAAACCGTGTTTGATTCAGAGTTTCAAACACATCTATCTATATAGCAGAAAACAGAGTGAAACCTAAAAATTCAAAGTGTTACTGGAAACGAACGCTTGAACCTAGAAGAGAGAAAGTTGGGCAGCCAAGTGGGATTAGTGAACTGATCATTACCACCAAGTATCATCAAGTTTTGGTGAAAAAATGTTTGCTGAGATTTCAGCAAACTAGTAGTTTTTTGGAAGCTTGGCAACCCCTTTCATACGAAAGTGTTTTTCGCCAGTCTCTGCATGGGGTACTTCAAGAGGAAACAAACCATAGAGATAGAACTTAGAACTACTTCATTTGGTCAAGTTTCACGCAGCTAGCACAAACCGTGTTTGACTCAGAGTTTCAAACACATCTATCTATATAGCAGAATACAGAGTGAAACCTAAAAATTCAAAGTGTTACTGGAAACGAACGCTTGAACCTAGAAGAGTGAAAGTTGGGCAGCCAAGTGGGATTAGTGAACTGATCATTACCACCAAGTATCATCAAGTTTTGGTGAAAAAATGTTTGCTGAGATTTCAGCAAACTAGTAGTTTTTTGGACGCTTGGCAACCCCTTTCAAACGAAAGTGTTTTTCGCCAGTCTCTGCATGGGGTACTTCAAGAGGAAACAAACCATAGAGATAGAACTTAGAACTACTTCATTTGGTCAAGTTTCAAGCAGCTAGCACAAACCGTGTTTGATTCAGAGTTTCAAACACATCTATCTATATAGCAGAAAACAGAGTGAAACCTAAAAATTCAAAGTGTTACTGGAAACGAACGCTTGAACCTAGAAGAGAGAAAGTTGGGCAGCCAAGTGGGATTAGTGAACTGATCATTACCACCAAGTATCATCAAGTTTTGGTGAAAAAATGTTTGCTGAGATTTCAGCAAACTAGTAGTTTTTTGGAACCTTGGCAACCCCTTTCAAACGAAAGTGTTTTTCGCCAGTCTCTGCATGGGGTACTTCAAGAGGAAACAAACCATAGAGATAGAACTTAGAACTACTTCATTTGGTCAAGTTTCAAGGAGCTAGCACAAACAGTGTTTGATTTAGAATTCCAAACACAGCTATCTATGTAGCAGAAAACAGAGTGAAACCTAAAAATTCAAAGTGTTACTGGAAACGAACGCTTGAACCTAGAAGAGTGAAAGTTGGGCAGCCAAGTGGGATTAGTGAACTGATCATTACCACCAAGTATCATCAAGATTTGGTGAAAAAATGTTTGCTGAGATTTCAGCAAACTAGTAGTTTTTTGGAAGCTTGGCAACCCCTTTCAAACGAAAGTGTTTTGCGCCAGTCTCTGCATGGGGTACTTCAAGAGGAAACAAACCATAGAGATAGAACTTAGAACTATTTCATTTTGTCAAGTTTCACGCAGCTAGCACAAACCGTGTTTGACTCAGAGTTTCAAACACATCTATCTATATAGCAGAAAACAGAGTGAAACCTAAAAATTCAAAGTGTTACTGGAAGCGAACGCTTGAACCTAGAAGAGTGAAAGTTGGGCAGCCAAGTGGGATTAGTGAACTGATCATTACCACCAAGTATCATCAAGTTTTGGTGAAAAAATGTTTGCTGAGATTTCAGCAAACTAGTAGTTTTTTGGACGCTTGGCAACCCCTTTCAAACGAAAGTGTTTTTCGCCAGTCTCTCATGGGGTACTTCAAGAGGAAACAAACCATAGAGATAGAACTTAGAACTACTTCATTTGGTCAAGTTTCAAGGAGCTAGAACAAACAGTGTTTGATTTAGAATTCCAAACACAGCTATCTATGTAGCAGAAAACAGAGTGAAACCTAAAAATTCAAAGTGTTACTGGAAACGAACGCTTGAACCTAGAAGAGTGAAAGTTGGGCAGCCAAGTGAGATTAGTGAACTGATCATTACCACCAAGTATCATCAAGATTTGGTGAAAAAATGTTTGCTGAGATTTCAGCAAACTAGTAGTTTTTTGGACGCTTGGCAACCCCTTTCAAACGAAAGTGTTTTTCGCCAGTCTCTGCATGGGGTACTTCAAGAGGAAACAAACCATAGAGATAGAACTTAAAACTACTTCATTTTGTCAAGTTTCAAGGAGCTAGCACAAACCGTGTTTGATTCAGAGTTTCAAACACATCTATCTATATAGCAGAAAACAGAGTGAAACCTAAAAATTCAAAGTGTTACTGGAAACGAACGCTTGAACCTAGAAGAGAGAAAGTTGGGCAGCCAAGTGGGATTAGTGAACTGATCATTACCACCAAGTATCATCAAGTTTTGGTGAAAAAATGTTTGCTGAGATTTCAGCAAACTAGTAGTTTTTTGGAAGCTTGGCAACCCCTTTCATACGAAAGTGTTTTTCGCCAGTCTCTGCATGGGGTACTTCAAGAGGAAACAAACCATAGAGATAGAACTTAGAAGTACTTCATTTGGTCAAGTTTCACGCAGCTAGCACAAACCGTGTTTGACTCAGAGTTTCAAACACATCTATCTATATAGCAGAATACAGAGTGAAACCTAAAAATTCAAAGTGTTACTGGAAACGAACGCTTGAACCTAGAAGAGTGAAAGTTGGGCAGCCAAGTGGGATTAGTGAACTGATCATTACCACCAAGTATCATCAAGTTTTGGTGAAAAAATGTTTGCTGAGATTTCAGCAAACTAGTAGTTTTTTGGACGCTTGGCAACCCCTTTCAAACGAAAGTGTTTTTCGCCAGTCTCTGCATGGGGTACTTCAAGAGGAAACAAACCATAGAGATAGAACTTAGAACTACTTCATTTGGTCAAGTTTCAAGCAGCTAGCACAAACCGTGTTTGATTCAGAGTTTCAAACACATCTATCTATATAGCAGAAAACAGAGTGAAACCTAAAAATTCAAAGTGTTACTGGAAACGAACGCTTGAACCTAGAAGAGAGAAAGTTGGGCAGCCAAGTGGGATTAGTGAACTGATCATTACCACCAAGTATCATCAAGTTTTGGTGAAAAAATGTTTGCTGAGATTTCAGCAAACTAGTAGTTTTTTGGAACCTTGGCAACCCCTTTCAAACGAAAGTGTTTTTCGCCAGTCTCTGCATGGGGTACTTCAAGAGGAAACAAACCATAGAGATAGAACTTAGAACTACTTCATTTGGTCAAGTTTCAAGGAGCTAGCACAAACAGTGTTTGATTTAGAATTCCAAACACAGCTATCTATGTAGCAGAAAACAGAGTGAAACCTAAAAATTCAAAGTGTTACTGGAAACGAACGCTTGAACCTAGAAGAGTGAAAGTTGGGCAGCCAAGTGGGATTAGTGAACTGATCATTACCACCAAGTATCATCAAGATTTGGTGAAAAAATGTTTGCTGAGATTTCAGCAAACTAGTAGTTTTTTGGAAGCTTGGCAACCCCTTTCAAACGAAAGTGTTTTGCGCCAGTCTCTGCATGGGGTACTTCAAGAGGAAACAAACCATAGAGATAGAACTTAGAACTATTTCATTTTGTCAAGTTTCAGGCAGCTAGCACAAACCGTGTTTGACTCAGAGTTTCAAACACATCTATCTATATAGCAGAAAACAGAGTGAAACCTAAAAATTCAAAGTGTTACTGGAAGCGAACGCTTGAACCTAGAAGAGTGAAAGTTGGGCAGCCAAGTGGGATTAGTGAACTGATCATTACCACCAAGTATCATCAAGTTTTGGTGAAAAAATGTTTGCTGAGATTTCAGCAAACTAGTAGTTTTTTGGACGCTTGGCAACCCCTTTCAAACGAAAGTGTTTTTCGCCAGTCTCTGCATGGGGTACTTCAAGAGGAAACAAACCATAGAGATAGAACTTAGAACTACTTCATTTGGTCAAGTTTCAAGGAGCTAGCACAAACCGTGTTTGATTTAGAATTCCAAACACATCTATCTATATAGCAGAAAACAGAGTGAAACCTAAAAATTCAAAATGTTACTGGAAACGAACGCTTGAACCTAGAAGAGTGAAAGTTGGGCAGCCAAGTGGGATTAGTGAACTGATCATTACCACCAAGTATCATCAAGTTTTGGTGAAAAAATGTTTGCTGAGATTTCAGCAAACTAGTAGTTTTTTGGACGCTTGGCAACCCCTTTCAAACGAAAGTGTTTTTCGCCAGTCTCTGCATGGGGTACTTCAAGAGGAAACAAACCATAGAGATAGAACTTAAAACTACTTCATTTTGTCAAGTTTCAAGGAGCTAGCACAAACCGTGTTTGATTCAGAGTTTCAAACACATCTATCTATATAGCAGAAAACAGAGTGAAACCTAAAAATTCAAAGTGTTACTGGAAACGAACGCTTGAACCTAGAAGAGAGAAAGTTGGGCAGCCAAGTGGGATTAGTGAACTGATCATTACCACCAAGTATCATCAAGTTTTGGTGAAAAAATGTTTGCTGAGATTTCAGCAAACTAGTAGTTTTTTGGAAGCTTGGCAACCCCTTTCATACGAACTTGTTTTTCGCCAGTCTCTGCATGGGGTACTTCAAGAGGAAACAAACCATAGAGATAGAACTTAGAACTACTTCATTTGGTCAAGTTTCACGCAGCTAGCACAAACCGTGTTTGACTCAGAGTTTCAAACACATCTATCTATATAGCAGAATACAGAGTGAAACCTAAAAATTCAAAGTGTTACTGGAAACGAACGCTTGAACCTAGAAGAGTGAAAGTTGGGCAGCCAAGTGGGATTAGTGAACTGATCATTACCACCAAGTATCATCAAGTTTTGGTGAAAAAATGTTTGCTGAGATTTCAGCAAACTAGTAGTTTTTTGGACGCTTGGCAACCCCTTTCAAACGAAAGTGTTTTTCGCCAGTCTCTGCATGGGGTACTTCAAGAGGAAACAAACCATAGAGATAGAACTTAGAACTACTTCATTTGGTCAAGTTTCAAGCAGCTAGCACAAACCGTGTTTGATTCAGAGTTTCAAACACATCTATCTATATAGCAGAAAACAGAGTGAAACCTAAAAATTCAAAGTGTTACTGGAAACGAACGCTTGAACCTAGAAGAGAGAAAGTTGGGCAGCCAAGTGGGATTAGTGAACTGATCATTACCACCAAGTATCATCAAGTTTTGGTGAAAAAATGTTTGCTGAGATTTCAGCAAACTAGTAGTTTTTTGGAACCTTGGCAACCCCTTTCAAACGAAAGTGTTTTTCGCCAGTCTCTGCATGGGGTACTTCAAGAGGAAACAAACCATAGAGATAGAACTTAGAACTACTTCATTTGGTCAAGTTTCAAGGAGCTAGCACAAACAGTGTTTGATTTAGAATTCCAAACACAGCTATCTATGTAGCAGAAAACAGAGTGAAACCTAAAAATTCAAAGTGTTACTGGAAACGAACGCTTGAACCTAGAAGAGTGAAAGTTGGGCAGCCAAGTGGGATTAGTGAACTGATCATTACCACCAAGTATCATCAAGATTTGGTGAAAAAATGTTTGCTGAGATTTCAGCAAACTAGTAGTTTTTTGGAAGCTTGGCAACCCCTTTCAAACGAAAGTGTTTTGCGCCAGTCTCTGCATGGGGTACTTCAAGAGGAAACAAACCATAGAGATAGAACTTAGAACTATTTCATTTTGTCAAGTTTCACGCAGCTAGCACAAACCGTGTTTGACTCAGAGTTTCAAACACATCTATCTATATAGCAGAAAACAGAGTGAAACCTAAAAATTCAAAGTGTTACTGGAAGCGAACGCTTGAACCTAGAAGAGTGAAAGTTGGGCAGCCAAGTGGGATTAGTGAACTGATCATTACCACCAAGTATCATCAAGTTTTGGTGAAAAAATGTTTGCTGAGATTTCAGCAAACTAGTAGTTTTTTGGACGCTTGGCAACCCCTTTCAAACGAAAGTGTTTTTCGCCAGTCTCTCATGGGGTACTTCAAGAGGAAACAAACCATAGAGATAGAACTTAGAACTACTTCATTTGGTCAAGTTTCAAGGAGCTAGAACAAACAGTGTTTGATTTAGAATTCCAAACACAGCTATCTATGTAGCAGAAAACAGAGTGAAACCTAAAAATTCAAAGTGTTACTGGAAACGAACGCTTGAACCTAGAAGAGTGAAAGTTGGGCAGCCAAGTGAGATTAGTGAACTGATCATTACCACCAAGTATCATCAAGATTTGGTGAAAAAATGTTTGCTGAGATTTCAGAAAACTAGTAGTTTTTTGGAAGCTTGGCAACCCCATTCAAACGAAAGTGTTTTTCGCCAGTTTCTGCATGGGGTACTTCAAGAGGAAACAAACCATAGAGATAGAACTTAGAACTACTTCATTTTGTCAAGTTTCAAGGAGCTAGCACAAACCGTGTTTGATTCAGAGTTTCAAACACATCTATCTATATAGCAGAAAACAGAGTGAAACCTAAAAATTCAAAGTGTTACTGGAAACGAACGCTTGAACCTAGAAGAGAGAAAGTTTGGCAGCCAAGTGGGATTAGTGAACTGATCATTACCACCAAGTATCATCAAGTTTTGGTGAAAAAATGTTTGCTGAGATTTCAGCAAACTAGTAGTTTTTTGGACGCTTGGCAACCCCTTTCAAACGAAAGTGTTTTTCGCCAGTCTCTGCATGGGGTACTTCAACAGGAAACAAACCATAGAGATAGAACTTAGAACTACTTCATTTGGTCAAGTTTCAAGGAGCTAGCACAAACAGTGTTTGATTTAGAATTCCAAACACAGCTATCTATGTAGCAGAAAACAGAGTGAAACCTAAAAATTCAAAGTGTTACTGGAAACGAACGCTTGAACCTAGAAGAGTGAAAGTTGGGCAGCCAAGTGGGATTAGTGAACTGATCATTACCACCAAGTATCATCAAGTTTTGGTGAAAAAATGTTTGCTGAGATTTCAGCAAACTAGTAGTTTTTTGGACGCTTGGCAACCCCTTTCAAACGAAAGTGTTTTTCGCCAGTCTCTGCATGGGGTACTTCAAGAGGAAACAAACCATAGAGATAGAACTTAGAACTACTTCATTTGGTCAAGTTTCAAGGAGCTAGCACAAACCGTGTTTGATTTAGAATTCCAAACACAGCTATCTATGTAGCAGAAAACAGAGTGAAACCTAAAAATTCAAAGTGTTACTGGAAACGAACGCTTGAACCTAGAAGAGTGAAAATTGGGCAGCCAAGTGAGATTAGTGAACTGATCATTACCACCAAGTATCATCAAGATTTGGTGAAAAAATGTTTGCTGAGATTTCAGCAAACTAGTAGTTTTTTGGAAGCTTGGCAACCCCTTTCAAACGAAAGTGTTTTGCGCCAGTCTCTGCATGGGGTACTTCAAGAGGAAACAAACCATAGAGATAGAACTTAGAACTATTTCATTTTGTCAAGTTTCACGCAGCTAGCAAAAACCGTGTTTGACTCAGAGTTTCAAACACATCTATCTATATAGCAGAAAACAGAGTGAAACCTAAAAATTCAAAGTGTTACTGGAAACGAACGCTTGAACCTAGAAGAGTGAAAGTTGGGCAGCCAAGTGGGATTAGTGAACTGATCATTACCACCAATATCATCAAGTTTTGGTGAAAAAATGTTTGCTGAGGTTTCAGCAAACTAGTAGTTTTTTGGACGCTTGGCAACCCCTTTCAAACGAAAGTGTTTTTCGCCAGTCTCTGCATGGGGTACTTCAAGAGGAAACAAACCATAGAGATAGAACTTACAACTACTTCATTTGGTCAAGTTTCAAGGAGCTAGCACAAACCGTGTTTGATTTAGAATTCCAAACACATCTATCTATATAGCAGAAAACAGAGTGAAACCTAAAAATTCAAAATGTTACTGGAAACGAACGCTTGAACCTAGAAGAGTGAAAGTTGGGCAGCCAAGTGGGATTAGTGAACTGATCATTACCACCAAGTATCATCAAGTTTTGGTGAAAAAATGTTTGCTGAGATTTCAGCAAACTAGTAGTTTTTTGGACGCTTGGCAACCCCTTTCAAACGAAAGTGTTTTTCTCCAGTCTCTGCATGGGGTACTTCAAGAGGAAACAAACCATAGAGATAGAACTTAGAACTACTTCATTTGGTCAAGTTTCACGCAGCTAGCACAAACCGTGTTTGACTCAGAGTTTCAAACACATCTATCTATATAGCAGAAAACAGAGTGAAACCTAAAAATTCAAAGTGTTACTGGAAACGAACGCTTGAACCTAGAAGAGTGAAAGTTGGGCAGCCAAGTGGGATTAGTTAACTGATCATTACCACCAAGTATCATCAAGTTTTGGTGAAAAAATGTTTGCTGAGATTTCAGCAAACTAGTAGTTTTTTGGACGCTTGGCAACCCCTTTCAAACGAAAGTGTTTTTCGCCAGTCTCTGCATGGGGTACTTCAAGAGGAAACAAACCATAGAGATAGAACTTAGAACTACTTCATCTTGTCAAGTCTCAAGGAGCTAGCACAAACCGTGTTTGATTTAGAATTCCAAACACATCTATCTATATAGCAGAAAACAGAGTGAAACCTAAAAATTCAAAGTGTTACTGGAAACGAACGCTTGAACCTAGAAGAGTGAAAGTTGGGCAGCCAAGTGGGATTAGTGAACTGATCATTACCACCAAGTATCATCAAGTTTTGGTGAAAAAATGTTTGCTGAGATTTCAGCAAACTAGTAGTTTTTTGGACGCTTGGCAACCCCTTTCAAACGAAAGTGTTTTTCGCCAGTCTCTGCATGGGGTACTTCAAGAGGAAACAAACCATAGAGATAGAACTTAGAACTACTTCATTTGGTCAAGTTTCAAGGAGCTAGCACAAACCGTGTTTGATTTAGAATTCCAAACACATCTATCTATATAGCATAAAACAGAGTGAAACCTAAAAATTCAAAATGTTACTGGAAACGAACGCTTGACCTAGAAGAGTGAAAGTTGGGCAGCCAAGTGGGATTAGTGAACTGATCATTACCACCAAGTATCATCAAGTTTTGGTGAAAAAATGTTTGCTGAGATTTCAGCAAACTAGTAGTTTTTTGGAAGCTTGGCAACCCCTTTCAAACGAAACTGTTTTTCACCAGTCTCTGCATGGGGTACTTCAAGAGGAAACAAACCATAGAGATAGAACTTAGAACTACTTCATGTGGTCAAGTTTCAAGGAGCTAGCACAAACAGTGTTTGATTTAGAATTCCAAACACAGCTATCTATGTAGCAGAAAACAGAGTGAAACCTAAAAATTCAAAGTGTTACTGGAAACGAACGCTTGAACCTAGAAGAGTGAAAGTTGGGCAGCCAAGTGAGATTAGTGAACTGATCATTACCACCAAGTATCATCAAGATTTGGTGAAAAAATGTTTGCTGAGATTTCAGAAAACTAGTAGTTTTTTGGAAGCTTGGCAACCCCATTCATACGAAAGTGTTTTTCGCGTTTCTGCATGGGGTACTTCAAGAGGAAACAAACCATAGAGATAGAACTTAGAACTACTTCATTTTGTCAAGTTTCAAGGAGCTAGCACAAACCATGTTTGATTCAGAGTTTCAAACACATCTATCTATATAGCAGAAAACAGAGTGAAACCTAAAAATTCAAAGTGTTACTGGAAACGAACGCTTGAACCTAGAAGAGAGAAAGTTGGGCAGCCAAGTGGGATTAGTGAAATGATCATTACCACCAAGTATCATCAAGTTTTGGTGAAAAAATGTTTGCTGAGATTTCAGCAAACTAGTAGTTTTTTGGACGCGTGGCAACCCCTCTCAAACGAAAGTGTTTTTCGCCAGTCTCTGCATGGGGTACTTCAAGAGGAAACAAACCATAGAGAAAGAACTTAGAACTACTTCATTTGGTCAAGTTTCAAGGAGCTAGCACAAACAGTGTTTGATTTAGAATTCCAAACACAGGTATCTATGTAGCAGAAAACAGAGTGAAACCTAAAAATTCAAAGTGTTACTGGAAACGAACGCTTGAACCTAGAAGAGTGAAAGTTGGGCAGCCAAGTGAGATTAGTGAACTGATCATTATCACCAAGTATCATCAAGATTTGGTGAAAAAATGTTTGCTGAGATTTCAGCAAACTAGTAGTTTTTTGGAAGCTTGGCAACCCCTTTCAAACGAAAGTGTTTTGCGCCAGTCTCTGCATGGGGTACTTCAAGAGGAAACAAACCATAGAGATAGAACTTAGAACTATTTCATTTTGTCAAGTTTCACGCAGCTAGCACAAACCGTGTTTGACTCAGAGTTTCAAACACATCTATCTATATAGCAGAAAACAGAGTGAAACCTAAAAATTCAAAGTGTTACTGGAATCGAACGCTTGAACCTAGAAGAGTGAAAGTTGGGCAGCCAAGTGGGATTAGTGAACTGACCATTACCACCAAGTATCATCAAGTTTTGGTGAAAAAATGTTTGCTGAGATTTCAGCAAACTAGTAGTTTTTTGGACGCTTGGCAACCCCTTTCAAACGAAAGTGTTTTTCACCAGTCTCTGCATGGGGTACTTCAAGAGGAAACAAACCATAGAGATAGAACTTAGAACTACTTCATTTGGTCAAGTTTCAAGGAGCTAGCACAAACCGTGTTTGATTTAGAATTCCAAACACATCTATCTATATAGCAGAAAACAGAGTGAAACCTAAAAATTCAAAGTGTTACTGGAAACGAACGCTTGAACCTAGAAGAGTGAAAGTTGGGCAGTCAAGTGGGATTAGTGAACTGATCATTACCACCAAGTATCATCAAGTTTTGGTGAAAAAATGTTTGCTGAGATTTCAGCAAACTAGTAGTTTTTTGGAAGCTTGGCAACCCCTTTCAAACGAAAGTGTTTTTCGCCAGTCTCTGCATGGGGTACTTCAAGAGGAAACAAACCATAGAGATAGAGATTAGAACTACTTCATTTGGTCAAGTTTCAAGGAGCTAGCACAAACCGTGTTTGATTTAGAATTCCAAACACATCTATCTATATAGCAGAAAACAGAGTGAAACCTAAAAATTCAAAATGTTACTGGAAACGAACGCTTGAACCTAGAAGAGTGAAAGTTGGGCAGCCAAGTGGGATTAGTGAACTGATCATTACCACCAAGTGTCATCAAGTTTTGGTGAAAAAATTTTGCTGAGATTTCAGCAAACTAGTAGTTTTTTGGACGCTTGGCAACCCCTTTCAAACGAAAGTGTTTTTCGCCAGTCTCTGCATGGGGTACTTCAAGAGGAAACAAACCATAGAGATAGAACTTAGAACTACTTCATTTGGTCAAGTTTCAAGGAGCTAGCACAAACCGTGTTTGATTTAGAATTCCAAACACATCTATCTATATAGCAGAAAACAGAGTGAAACCTAAAAATTCAAAGTGTTACTGGAAACGAACGCTTGAACCTAGAAGAGAGAAAGTTGGGCAGCCAAGTGGGATTAGTGAACTGATCATTACCACCAAGTATCATCAAGTTTTGGTGAAAAAATGTTTGCTGAGATTTCAGCAAACTAGTAGTTTTTTGGAAGCTTGGCAACCCCTTTCAAACGAAAATGTTTTTCGCCAGTCTCTGCATGGGGTACTTCAAGAGGAAACAAACCATAGAGATAGAACTTAGAACTACTTCATTTTGTCAAGTTTCACGCAGCTAGCACAAACCGTGTTTGATTCAGAGTTTCAAACACATCTATCTATATAGCAGAAAACAGAGTGAAACCTAAAAATTCAAAGTGTTACTGGAAATGAACGCTTGAACCTAGAAGAGTGAAAGTTGGGCAGCCAAGTGGGATTAGTGAACTGATCATTACCACCAAGTATCATCAAGTTTTGGTGAAAAAATGTTTGCTGAGATTTCAGCAAACTAGTAGTTTTTTGGACGCTTGGCAACCTCTTTCAAACGAAAGTGTTTTTCGCCAGTCTCTGCATGGGGTACTTCAAGAGGAAAGAAACCATAGAGATAGAACTTAGAACTACTTCATTTGGTCAAGTTTCAAGGAGCTAGCACAAACCGTGTTTGATTCAGAGTTTCAAACACATCTATCTATATAGCAGAAAACAGAGTGAAACCTAAAAATTCAAAGTGTTACTGGAAACGAACGCTTGAACCTAGAAGAGAGAAAGTTGGGCAGCCAAGTGGGATTAGTGAACTGATCATTACCACCAAGTATCATCAAGTTTTGGTGAAAAAATGTTTGCTGAGATTTCAGCAAACTAGTAGTTTTTTGGAATCTTGGCAACCCCTTTCAAACGAAAGTGTTTTTCGCCAGTCTCTGCATGGGGTACTTCAAGAGGAAACAAACCATAGAGATAGAACTTAGAACTACTTCATTTGGTCAAGTTTCAAGGAGCTAGCACAAACAGTGTTTGATTTAGAATTCCAAACACAGCTATCTATGTAGCAGAAAACAGAGTGAAACCTAAAAATTCAAAGTGTTACTGGAAATGAACGCTTGAACCTAGAAGAGTGAAAGTTGGGCAGCCAAGTGAGATTTGTGAACTGATCATTACCACCAAGTATCATCAAGATTTGGTGAAAAAATGTTTGCTGAGATTCAGCAAACTAGTAGTTTTTTGGAAGCTTGGCAACCCCTTTCAAACGAAACTGTTTTTCGCCAGTCTCTGCATGGGGTACTTCAAGAGGAAACAAACCATAGAGATAGAACTTAAAACTACTTCATTTGGTCAAGTTTCAAGGAGCTAGCACAAACAGTGTTTGATTTAGAATTCCAAACACAGCTATCTATGTAGCAGAAAACAGAGTGAAACCTAAAAATTCAAAGTGTTACTGGAAACGAACGCTTGAACCTAGAAGAGTGAAAGTTGGGCAGCCAAGTGAGATTAGTTAACTGATCATTACCACCAAGTATCATCAAGATTTGGTGAAAAAATGTTTGCTGAGATTTCAGAAAACTAGTAGTTTTTTGGAAGCTTGGCAACCCCATTCATACGAAAGTGTTTTTCGCCAGTTTCTGCATGGGGTATTTCAAGAGGAAACAAACCATAGAGATAGAACTTAGAACTACTTCATTTTGTCAAGTTTCAAGGAGCTAGCACAAACCATGTTTGATTCAGAGTTTCAAACACATCTATCTATATAGCAGAAAACAGAGTGAAACCTAAAAATTCAAAGTGTTACTGGAAACGAACGCTTGAACCTAGAAGAGAGAAAGTTGGGCAGCCAAGTGGGATTAGTGAACTGATCATTACCACCAAGTATCATCAAGTTTTGGTGAAAAAATGTTTGCTGAGATTTCAGCAAACTAGTAGTTTTTTGGAATCATGGCAACCCCTTTCAAACGAAAGTGTTTTTCGCCAGTCTCTGCATGGGGTACTTCAAGAGGAAACAAACCATAGAGAAAGAACTTAGAACTACTTCATTTGGTCAAGTTTCAAGGAGCTAGCACAAACAGTGTTTGATTTAGAATTCCAAACACAGCTATCTATGTAGCAGAAAACAGAGTGAAACCTAAAAATTCAAAGTGTTACTGGAAACGAACGCTTGAACCTAGAAGAGTGAAAGTTGGGCAGCCAAGTGAGATTAGTGAACTGATCATTATCACCAAGTATCATCAAGATTTGGTGAAAAAATGTTTGCTGAGATTTCAGCAAACTAGTAGTTTTTTGGAAGCTTGGCAACCCCTTTCAAACGAAAGTGTTTTGCGCCAGTCTCTGCATGGGGTACTTCAAGAGGAAACAAACCATAGAGATAGAACTTAGAACTATTTCATTTTGTCAAGTTTCACGCAGCTAGCACAAACCGTGTTTGACTCAGAGTTTCAAACACATCTATCTATATAGCAGAAAACAGAGTGAAACCTAAAAATTCAAAGTGTTACTGGAAACGAACGCTTGAACCTAGAAGAGTGAAAGTTGGGCAGCCAAGTGGGATTAGTGAACTGACCATTACCACCAAGTATCATCAAGTTTTGGTGAAAAAATGTTTGCTGAGATTTCAGCAAACTAGTAGTTTTTTGGACGCTTGGCAACCCCTTTCAAACGAAAGTGTTTTTCGCCAGTCTCTGCATGGGGTACTTCAAGAGGAAACCAACCATAGAGATAGAACTTAGAACTACTTCATTTGGTCAAGTTTCAAGGAGCTAGCACAAACCGTGTTTGATTTAGAATTCCAAACACATCTATCTATATAGCACAAAACAGAGTGAAACCTAAAAATTCAAAGTGTTACTGGAAACGAACGCTTGAACCTAGAAGAGTGAAAGTTGGGCAGCCAAGTGGGATTAGTGAACTGATCATTACCACCAAGTATCATCAAGTTTTGGTGAAAAAATGTTTGCTGAGATTTCAGCAAACTCGTAGTTTTTTGGACGCTTGGCAACCCCTTTCAAACGAAAGTGTTTTTCGCCAGTCTCTGCATGGGGTACTTCAAGAGGAAACAAACCATAGAGATAGAACTTAGAACTACTTCATTTGGTCAAGTTTCAAGGACCTAGCACAAACCGTGTTTGATTTAGAATTCCAAACACATCTATCTATATAGCAGAAAACAGAGTGAAACCTAAAAATTCAAAATGTTACTGGAAACGAACGCTTGAACCTAGAAGAATGAAAGTTGGGCAGCCAAGTGGGATTAGTGAACTGATCATTACCACCAAGTATCATCAAGTTTTGGTGAAAAAATGTTTGCTGAGATTTCAGCAAACTAGTAGTTTCTTGGACGCTTGGCAACCTCTTTCAAACGAAAGTGTTTTTCGCCAGTCTCTGCATGGGGTACTTCAAGAGGAAAGAAACCATAGAGATAGAACTTAGAACTACTTCATTTGGTCAAGTTTCAAGGAGCTAGCACAAACCGTGTTTGATTCAGAGTTTCAAACACATCTATCTATATAGCAGAAAACAGAGTGAAACCTAAAAATTCAAAGTGTTACTGGAAACGAACGCTTGAACCTAGAAGAGAGAAAGTTGGGCAGCCAAGTGGGATTAGTGAACTGATCATTACCACCAAGTATCATCAAGTTTTGGTGAAAAAATGTTTGCTGAGATTTCAGCAAACTAGTAGTTTTTTGGAATCTTGGCAACCCCTTTCAAACGAAAGTGTTTTTCGCCAGTCTCTGCATGGGGTACTTCAAGAGGAAACAAACCATAGAGATAGAACTTAGAACTACTTCATTTGGTCAAGTTTCAAGGAGCTAGCACAAACAGTGTTTGATTTAGAA
Source organism: Callospermophilus lateralis (assembly GCF_048772815.1). Classification (NCBI taxonomy): domain Eukaryota; kingdom Metazoa; phylum Chordata; class Mammalia; order Rodentia; family Sciuridae; genus Callospermophilus; species Callospermophilus lateralis. Next base: position 54,215 of record NW_027515169.1, read on the forward strand.
TTCCAAACACAGCTATCTATGTAGCAGAAAACAGAGTGAAACCTAAAAATTCAAAGTGTTACTGGAAACGAACGCTTGAACCTAGAAGAGTGAAAGTTGGGCAGCCAAGTGAGATTAGTGAACTGATCATTACCACCAAGTATCATCAAGATTTGGTGAAAAAATGTTTGCTGAGATTTCAGCAAACTAGTAGTTTTTTGGACGCTTGGCAACCTCTTTCAAACGAAAGTGTTTTTCGCCAGTCTCTGCATGGGGTACTTCAAGAGGAAAGAAACCATAGAGATAGAACTTAGAACTACTTCATTTGGTCAAGTTTCAAGGAGCTAGCACAAACCGTGTTTGATTCAGAGTTTCAAACACATCTATCTATATAGCAGAAAACAGAGTGAAACCTAAAAATTCAAAGTGTTACTGGAAACGAACGCTTGAACCTAGAAGAGAGAAAGTTGGGCAGCCAAGTGGGATTAGTGAACTGATCATTACCACCAAGTATCATCAAGTTTTGGTGAAAAAATGTTTGCTGAGATTTCAGCAAACTAGTAGTTTTTTGGAATCTTGGCAACCCCTTTCAAACGAAAGTGTTTTTCGCCAGTCTCTGCATGGGGTACTTCAAGAGGAAACAAACCATAGAGAAAGAACTTAGAACTACTTCATTTGGTCAAGTTTCAAGGAGCTAGCACAAACAGTGTTTGATTTAGAATTCCAAACACAGCTATCTATGTAGCAGAAAACAGAGTGAAACCTAAAAATTCAAAGTGTTACTGGAAACGAACGCTTGAACCTAGAAGAGTGAAAGTTGGGCAGCCAAGTGAGATTAGTGAACTGATCATTATCACCAAGTATCATCAAGATTTGGTGAAAAAATGTTTGCTGAGATTTCAGCAAACTAGTAGTTTTTTGGAAGCTTGGCAACCCCTTTCAAACGAAAGTGTTTTGCGCCAGTCTCTGCATGGGGTACTTCAAGAGGAAACAAACCATAGAGATAGAACTTAGAACTATTTCATTTTGTCAAGTTTCACGCAGCTAGCACAAACCGTGTTTGACTCAGAGTTTCAAACACATCTATCTATATAGCAGAAAACAGAGTGAAACCTAAAAATTCAAAGTGTTACTGGAAACGAACGCTTGAACCTAGAAGAGTGAAAGTTGGGCAGCCAAGTGGGATTAGTGAACTGACCATTACCACCAAGTATCATCAAGTTTTGGTGAAAAAATGTTTGCTGAGATTTCAGCAAACTAGTAGTTTTTTGGACGCTTGGCAACCCCTTTCAAACGAAAGTGTTTTTCGCCAGTCTCTGCATGGGGTACTTCAAGAGGAAACAAACCACAGAGATAGAACTTAGAACTACTTCATTTGGTCAAGTTTCAAGGAGCTAGCACAAACCGTGTTTGATTTAGAATTCCAAACACATCTATCTATATAGCAGAAAACAGAGTGAAACCTAAAAATTCAAAGTGTTACTGGAAACGAACGCTTGAACCTAGAAGAGTGAAAGTTGGGCAGCCAAGTGGGATTAGTGAACTGATCATTACCACCAAGTATCATCAAGTTTTGGTGAAAAAATGTTTGCTGAGATTTCAGCAAACTAGTAGTTTTTTGGAAGCTTGGCAACCCCTTTCAAACGAAAATGTTTTTGGCCAGTCTCTGCATGGGGTACTTCAAGAGGAAACAAACCATAGAGATAGAACTTAGAACTACTTCATTTTGTCAAGTTTCACGCAGCTAGCACAAACCGTGTTTGATTCAGAGTTTCAAACACATCTATCTATATAGCAGAAAACAGAGTGAAACCTAAAAATTCAAAGTGTTACTGGAAATGAACGCTTGAACCTAGAAGAGTGAAAGTTGGGCAGCCAAGTGGGATTAGTGAACTGATCATTACCACCAAGTATCATCAAGTTTTGTTGAAAAAATGTTTGCTGAGATTTCAGCAAACTAGTAGTTTTTTGGAAGCTTGGCAACCCCTTTCAAACGAAAGTGTTTTTCGCCAGTCTCTGCATGGGGTACTTCAAGAGGAAACAAACCATAGAGATAGAACTTAAAACTACTTCATTTGGTCAAGTTTCATGGAGCTAGCACAAACAGTGTTTGATTTAGAATTCCAAACACAGCTATCTATGTAGCAGAAAACAGAGTGAAACCTAAAAATTCAAAGTGTTACTGGAAACGAACGCTTGAACCTAGAAGAGTGAAAGTTGGGCAGCCAAGTGAGATTAGTTAACTGATCATTACCACCAAGTATCATCAAGATTTGGTGAAAAAATGTTTGCTGAGATTTCAGAAAACTAGTAGTTTTTTGGAAGCTTGGCAACCCCATTCATACGAAAGTGTTTTTCGCCAGTTTCTGCATGGGGTATTTCAAGAGGAAACAAACCATAGAGATAGAACTTAGAACTACTTCATTTTGTCAAGTTTCAAGGAGCTAGCACAAACCATGTTTGATTCAGAGTTTCAAACACATCTATCTATATAGCAGAAAACAGAGTGAAACCTAAAAATTCAAAGTGTTACTGGAAACGAACGCTTGAACCTAGAAGAGAGAAAGTTGGGCAGCCAAGTGGGATTAGTGAACTGATCATTACCACCAAGTATCATCAAGTTTTGGTGAAAAAATGTTTGCTGAGATTTCAGCAAACTAGTAGTTTTTTGGAATCATGGCAACCCCTTTCAAACGAAAGTGTTTTTCGCCAGTCTCTGCATGGGGTACTTCAAGAGGAAACAAACCATAGAGAAAGAACTTAGAACTACTTCATTTGGTCAAGTTTCAAGGAGCTAGCACAAACAGTGTTTGATTTAGAATTCCAAACACAGCTATCTATGTAGCAGAAAACAGAGTGAAACCTAAAAATTCAAAGTGTTACTGGAAACGAACGCTTGAACCTAGAAGAGTGAAAGTTGGGCAGCCAAGTGAGATTAGTGAACTGATCATTATCACCAAGTATCATCAAGATTTGGTGAAAAAATGTTTGCTGAGATTTCAGCAAACTAGTAGTTTTTTGGAAGCTTGGCAACCCCTTTCAAACGAAAGTGTTTTGCGCCAGTCTCTGCATGGGGTACTTCAAGAGGAAACAAACCATAGAGATAGAACTTAGAACTATTTCATTTTGTCAAGTTTCACGCAGCTAGCACAAACCGTGTTTGACTCAGAGTTTCAAACACATCTATCTATATAGCAGAAAACAGAGTGAAACCTAAAAATTCAAAGTGTTACTGGAAACGAACGCTTGAACCTAGAAGAGTGAAAGTTGGGCAGCCAAGTGGGATTAGTGAACTGACCATTACCACCAAGTATCATCAAGTTTTGGTGAAAAAATGTTTGCTGAGATTTCAGCAAACTAGTAGTTTTTTGGACGCTTGGCAACCCCTTTCAAACGAAAGTGTTTTTCGCCAGTCTCTGCATGGGGTACTTCAAGAGGAAACCAACCATAGAGATAGAACTTAGAACTACTTCATTTGGTCAAGTTTCAAGGAGCTAGCACAAACCGTGTTTGATTTAGAATTCCAAACACATCTATCTATATAGCAGAAAACAGAGTGAAACCTAAAAATTCAAAGTGTTACTGGAAACGAACGCTTGAACCTAGAAGAGTGAACGTTGGGCAGCCAAGTGGGATTAGTGAACTGATCATTACCACCAAGTATCATCAAGTTTTGGTGAAAAAATGTTTGCTGAGATTTCAGCAAACTCGTAGTTTTTTGGACGCTTGGCAACCCCTTTCAAACGAAAGTGTTTTTCGCCAGTCTCTGCATGGGGTACTTCAAGAGGAAACAAACCATAGAGATAGAACTTAGAACTACTTCATTTGGTCAAGTTTCAAGGAGCTAGCACAAACCGTGTTTGATTTAGAATTCCAAACACATCTATCTATATAGCAGAAAACAGAGTGAAACCTAAAAATTCAAAATGTTACTGGAAACGAACGCTTGAACCTAGAAGAATGAAAGTTGGGCAGCCAAGTGGGATTAGTGAACTGATCATTACCACCAAGTATCATCAAGTTTTGGTGAAAAAATGTTTGCTGAGATTTCAGCAAACTAGTAGTTTTTGGACGCTTGGCAACCTCTTTCAAACGAAAGTGTTTTTCGCCAGTCTCTGCATGGGGTACTTCAAGAGGAAACAAACCATAGAGATAGAACTTAGAACTACTTCATTTGGTCAAGTTTCAAGGAGCTAGCACAAACCGTGTTTGATTCAGAGTTTCAAACACATCTATCTATATAGCAGAAAACAGAGTGAAACCTAAAAATTCAAAGTGTTACTGGAAACGAACGCTTGAACCTAGAAGAGAGAAAGTTGGGCAGCCAAGTGGGATTAGTGAACTGATCATTACCACCAAGTATCATCAAGTTTTGGTGAAAAAATATTTGCTGAGATTTCAGCAAACTAGTAGTTTTTTGGAATCTTGGCAACCCCTTTCAAACGAAAGTGTTTTTCGCCAGTCTCTGCATGGGGTACTTCAAGAGGAAACAAACCATAGAGATAGAACTTAGAACTACTTCATTTGGTCAAGTTTCAAGGAGCTAGCACAAACAGTGTTTGATTTAGAATTCCAAACACAGCTATCTATGTAGCAGAAAACAGAGTGAAACCTAAAAATTCAAAGTGTTACTGGAAACGAACGCTTGAACCTAGAAGAGTGAAAGTTGGGCAGCCAAGTGAGATTAGTGAACTGATCATTACCACCAAGTATCATCAAGATTTGGTGAAAAAATGTTTGCTGAGATTTCAGCAAACTAGTAGTTTTTTGGAAGCTTGGCAACCCCTTTCAAACGAAAGTGTTTTTCGCCAGTCTCTGAATGGGGTACTTCAAGAGGAAACAAACCATAGAGATAGAACTTAGAACTATTTCATTTTGTCAAGTTTCACGCAGCTAGCACAAACCATGTTTGACTCAGAGTTTCAAACACATCTATCTATATAGCAGAAAACAGAGTGAAACCTAAAAATTCAAAGTGTTACTGGAAACGAACGCTTGAACCTAGAAGAGAGAAAGTTGGGCAGCCAAGTGGGATTAGTGAAATGATCATTACCACCAAGTATCATCAAGTTTTGGTGAAAAAATGTTTGCTGAGATTTCAGCAAACTAGTAGTTTTTTGGAATCATGGCAACCCCTTTCAAACGAAAGTGTTTTTCGCCAGTCTCTGCATGGGGTACTTCAAGAGGAAACAAACCATAGAGAAAGAACTTAGAACTACTTCATTTGGTCAAGTTTCAAGGAGCTAGCACAAACAGTGTTTGATTTAGAATTCCAAACACAGCTATCTATGTAGCAGAAAACAGAGTGAAACCTAAAAATTCAAAGTGTTACTGGAAACGAACGCTTGAACCTAGAAGAGTGAAAGTTGGGCAGCCAAGTGAGATTAGTGAACTGATCATTATCACCAAGTATCATCAAGATTTGGTGAAAAAATGTTTGCTGAGATTTCAGCAAACTAGTAGTTTTTTGGAAGCTTGGCAACCCCTTTCAAACGAAAGTGTTTTGCGCCAGTCTCTGCATGGGGTACTTCAAGAGGAAACAAACCATAGAGATAGAACTTAGAACTATTTCATTTTGTCAAGTTTCACGCAGCTAGCACAAACCGTGTTTGACTCAGAGTTTCAAACACATCTATCTATATAGCAGAAAACAGAGTGAAACCTAAAAATTCAAAGTGTTACTGGAAACGAACGCTTGAACCTAGAAGAGTGAAAGTTGGGCAGCCAAGTGGGATTAGTGAACTGACCATTACCACCAAGTATCATCAAGTTTTGGTGAAAAAATGTTTGCTGAGATTTCAGCAAACTAGTAGTTTTTTGGACGCTTGGCAACCCCTTTCAAACGAAAGTGTTTTTCGCCAGTCTCTCATGGGGTACTTCAAGAAAAAAAAACCATAGAGATAGAACTTAGAACTACTTCATTTGGTCAAGTTTCAAGGAGCTAGCACAAACCGTGTTTGATTTAGAATTCCAAACACATCTATCTATATAGCAGAAAACAGAGTGAAACCTAAAAATTCAAAGTGTTACTGGAAACGAACGCTTGAACCTAGAAGAGTGAAAGTTGGGCAGTCAAGTGGGATTAGTGAACTGATCATTAACCAAGTATCATCAAGTTTTGGTGAAAAAATGTTTGCTGAGATTTCAGCAAACTAGTAGTTTTTTGGAAGCTTGGCAACCCCTTTCAAACGAAAGTGTTTTTCTCCAGTCTCTGCATGGGGTACTTCAAGAGGAAACAAACCATAGAGATAGAACTTAGAACTACTTCATTTGGTCAAGTTTCAAGGAGCTAGCACAAACCGTGTTTGATTTAGAATTCCAAACACATCTATCTATATAGCAGAAAACAGAGTGAAACCTAAAAATTCAAAGTGTTACTGGAAACGAACGCTTGAACCTAGAAGAGTGAAAGTTGGGCAGCCAAGTGGGATTAGTGAACTGATCATTACCACCAAGTATCATCAAGTTTTGGTGAAAAAATGTTTGCTGAGATTTCAGCAAACTAGTAGTTTTTTGGAAGCTTGGCAACCCCTTTCAAACGAAAATGTTTTTGGCCAGTCTCTGCATGGGTACTTCAAGAGGAAACAAACCATAGAGATAGAACTTAGAACTACTTCATTTTGTCAAGTTTCACGCAGCTAGCACAAACCGTGTTTGATTCAGAGTTTCAAACACATCTATCTATATAGCAGAAAACAGAGTGAAACCTAAAAATTCAAAGTGTTACTGGAAATGAACGCTTGAACCTAGAAGAGTGAAAGTTGGGCAGCCAAGTGGGATTAGTGAACTGATCATTACCACCAAGTATCATCAAGTTTTGTTGAAAAATGTTTGCTGAGATTTCAGCAAACTAGTAGTTTTTTGGAAGCTTGGCAACCCCTTTCAAACGAAAGTGTTTTTCGCCAGTCTCTGCATGGGGTACTTCAAGAGGAAACAAACCATAGAGATAGAACTTAAAACTACTTCATTTGGTCAAGTTTCATGGAGCTAGCACAAACAGTGTTTGATTTAGAATTCCAAACACAGCTATCTATGTAGCAGAAAACAGAGTGAAACCTAAAAATTCAAAGTGTTACTGGAAACGAACGCTTGAACCTAGAAGAGTGAAAGTTGGGCAGCCAAGTGAGATTAGTGAACTGATCATTACCACCAAGTATCATCGAGATTTGGTGAAAAAATGTTTGCTGAGATTTCAGAAAACTAGTAGTTTTTTGGAAGCTTGGCAACCCCATTCATACGAAAGTGTTTTTCGCCAGTTTCTGCATGGGGTACTTCAAGAGGAAACAAACCATAGAGATAGAACTTAGAACTACTTCATTTTTTCAAGTTTCAAGGAGCTAGCACAAACCATGTTTGATTCAGAGTTTCAAACACATCTATCTATATAGCAGAAAACAGAGTGAAACCTAAAAATTCAAAGTGTTACTGGAAACGAACGCTTGAACCTAGAAGAGAGAAAGTTGGGCAGCAAAGTGGGATTAGTGAAATGATCATTACCACCAAGTATCATCAAGTTTTGGTGAAAAAATGTTTGCTGAGATTTCAGCAAACTAGTAGTTTTTTGGAATCATGGCAACCCCTTTCAAACGAAAGTTTTTTTCGCCAGTCTCTGCATGGGGTACTTCAAGAGGAAACAAACCATAGAGAAAGAACTTAGAACTACTTCATTTGGTCAAGTTTCAAGGAGCTAGCACAAACAGTGTTTGATTTAGAATTCCAAACACAGCTATCTATGTAGCAGAAAACAGAGTGAAACCTAAAAATTCAAAGTGTTACTGGAAACGAACGCTTGAACCTAGAAGAGTGAAAGTTGGGCAGCCAAGTGAGATTAGTGAACTGATCATTACCACCAAGTATCATCAAGATTTGGTGAAAAAATATTTGCTGAGATTTCAGCAAACTAGTAGTTTTTTGGAAGCTTGGCAACCCCTTTCAAACGAAAGTGTTTTGCGCCAGTCTCTGCATGGGGTACTTCAAGAGGAAACAAACCATAGAGATAGAACTTAGAACTATTTCATTTTGTCAAGTTTCACGCAGCTAGCACAAACCGTGTTTGACTCAGAGTTTCAAACACATCTATCTATATAGCTGAAAACAGAGTGAAACCTAAAATTCAAAGTGTTACTGGAAACGAACGCTTGAACCTAGAAGAGTGAAAGTTGGGCAGCCAAGTGGGATTAGTGAACTGACCATTACCACCAAGTATCATCAAGTTTTGGTGAAAAAATGTTTGCTGAGATTTCAGCAAACTAGTAGTTTTTTGGACGCTTGGCAACCCCTTTCAAACGAAAGTGTTTTTCGCCAGTCTCTGCATGGGGTACTTCAAGAGGAAACAAACCATAGAGATAGAACTTAGAACTACTTCATTTTGTCAAGTTTCAAGGAGCTAGCACAAACCGTGTTTGATTTAGAATTCCAAACACATCTATCTATATAGCAGAAAACAGAGTGAAACCTAAAAATTCAAAGTGTTACTGGAAACGAACGCTTGAACCTAGAAGAGTGAAAGTTGGGCAGCCAAGTGGGATTAGTGAACTGATCATTACCACCAAGTATCATCAAGTTTTGGTGAAAAAATGTTTGCTGAGATTTCAGCAAACTAGTAGTTTTTTGGACGCTTGGCAACCCCTTTAAAACGAAAGTGTTTTTCGCCAGTCTCTGCATGGGGTACTTCAAGAGGAAACAAACCATAGAGAGAGAACTTAGAACTACTTCATTTGGTCAAGTTTCAAGGAGCTAGCACAAACCGTGTTTGATTTAGAATTCCAAACACATCTATCTATATAGCAGAAAACAGAGTGAAACCTAAAAATTCAAAATGTTACTGGAAACGAACGCTTGAACCTAGAAGAGTGAAAGTTGGGCAGCCAAGTGGGATTAGTGAACTGATCATTACTACCAAGTATCATCAAGTTTTGGTGAAAAAATGTTTGCTGAGATTTCAGCAAACTAGTAGTTTTTTGGACGCTTGGCAACCTCTTTCAAACGAAAGTGTTTTTCGCCAGTCTCTGCATGGGGTACTTCAAGAGGAAACAAACCATAGAGATAGAACTTAGAACTACTTCATTTGGTCAAGTTTCAAGGAGCTAGCACAAACCGTGTTTGATTCAGAGTTTCAAACACATCTATCTATATAGCAGAAAACAGAGTGAAACCTAAAAATTCAAAGTGTTACTGGAAACGAACGCTTGAACCTAGAAGAGAGAAAGTTGGGCAGCCAAGTGGGATTAGTGAACTGATCATTACCACCAAGTATCATCAAGTTTTGGTGAAAAAATGTTTGCTGAGATTTCAGCAAACTAGTAGTTTTTTGGACGCTTGGCAACCCCTTTCAAACGAAAGTGTTTTTCGCCAGTCTCTGCATGGGGTACTTCAAGAGGAAACAAACCATAGAGATAGAACTTAGAACTACTTCATTTGGTCAAGTTTCAAGGAGCTAGCACAAACAGTGTTTGATTTAGAATTCCAAACACAGCTATCTATGTAGCAGAAAACAGAGTGAAACCTAAAAATTCAAAGTGTTACTGGAAACGAACGCTTGAACCTAGAAGAGTGAAAGTTGGGCAGCCAAGTGAGATTAGTGAACTGATCATTACCACCAAGTATCATCAAGATTTGGTGAAAAAATGTTTGCTGAGATTTCAGCAAACTAGTAGTTTTTTGGAAGCTTGGCAACCCCTTTCAAACGAAAGTGTTTTGTGCCAGTCTCTGAATGGGGTACTTCAGGAGGAAACAAACCATAGAGATAGAACTTAGAACTATTTCATTTTGTCAAGTTTCACGCAGCTAGCACAAACCGTGTTTGACTCAGAGTTTCAAACACATCTATCTATATAGCAGAAAACAGAGTGAAACCTAAAAATTCAAAGTGTTACTGGAAACGAACGCTTGAACCTAGAAGAGAGAAAGTTGGGCAGCCAAGTGGGATTAGTGAAATGATCATTACCACCAAGTATCATCAAGTTTTGGTGAAAAAATGTTTGCTGAGATTTCAGCAAACTAGTAGTTTTTTGGAATCTTGGCAACCCCTTTCAAACGAAAGTGTTTTTCGCCAGTCTCTGCATGGGGTACTTCAAGAGGAAACAAACCATAGAGAAAGAACTTAGAACTACTTCATTTGGTCAAGTTTCAAGGAGCTAGCACAAACAGTGTTTGATTTAGAATTCCAAACACAGCTATCTATGTAGCAGAAAACAGAGTGAAACCTAAAAATTCAAAGTGTTACTGGAAACGAACGCTTGAACCTAGAAGAGTGAAAGTTGGGCAGCCAAGTGGGATTAGTGAACTGATCATTACCACCAAGTATCATCAAGTTTTGGTGAAAAAATGTTTGCTGAGATTTCAGCAAACTAGTAGTTTTTTGGACGCTTGGCAACCCCTTTCAAACGAAAGTGTTTTTCGCCAGTCTCTGCATGGGGTACTTCAAGAGGAAACAAACCATAGAGAGAGAACTTAGAACTACTTCATTTGGTCAAGTTTCAAGGAGCTAGCACAAACCGTGTTTGATTTAGAATTCCAAACACATCTATCTATATAGCAGAAAACAGAGTGAAACCTAAAAATTCAAAATGTTACTGGAAACGAACGCTTGAACCTAGAAGAGTGAAAGTTGGGCAGCCAAGTGGGATTAGTGAACTGATCATTACTACCAAGTATCATCAAGTTTTGGTGAAAAAATGTTTGCTGAGATTTCAGCAAACTAGTAGTTTTTTGGACGCTTGGCAACCTCTTTCAAACGAAAGTGTTTTTCGCCAGTCTCTGCATGGGGTACTTCAAGAGGAAACAAACCATAGAGATAGAACTTAGAACTACTTCATTTGGTCAAGTTTCAAGGAGCTAGCACAAACCGTGTTTGATTCAGAGTTTCAAACACATCTATCTATATAGCAGAAAACAGAGTGAAACCTAAAAATTCAAAGTGTTACTGGAAACGAACGCTTGAACCTAGAAGAGAGAAAGTTGGGCAGCCAAGTGGGATTAGTGAACTGATCATTACCACCAAGTATCATCAAGTTTTGGTGAAAAAATGTTTGCTGAGATTTCAGCAAACTAGTAGTTTTTTGGACGCTTGGCAACCCCTTTCAAACGAAAGTGTTTTTCGCCAGTCTCTGCATGGGGTACTTCAAGAGGAAACAAACCATAGAGATAGAACTTAGAACTACTTCATTTGGTCAAGTTTCAAGGAGCTAGCACAAACAGTGTTTGATTTAGAATTCCAAACACAGCTATCTATGTAGCAGAAAACAGAGTGAAACCTAAAAATTCAAAGTGTTACTGGAAACGAACGCTTGAACCTAGAAGAGTGAAAGTTGGGCAGCCAAGTGAGATTAGTGAACTGATCATTACCACCAAGTATCATCAAGATTTGGTGAAAAAATGTTTGCTGAGATTTCAGCAAACTAGTAGTTTTTTGGAAGCTTGGCAACCCCTTTCAAACGAAAGTGTTTTGTGCCAGTCTCTGAATGGGGTACTTCAGGAGGAAACAAACCATAGAGATAGAACTTAGAACTATTTCATTTTGTCAAGTTTCACGCAGCTAGCACAAACCGTGTTTGACTCAGAGTTTCAAACACATCTATCTATATAGCAGAAAACAGAGTGAAACCTAAAAATTCAAAGTGTTACTGGAAACGAACGCTTGAACCTAGAAGAGAGAAAGTTGGGCAGCCAAGTGGGATTAGTGAAATGATCATTACCACCAAGTATCATCAAGTTTTGGTGAAAAAATGTTTGCTGAGATTTCAGCAAACTAGTAGTTTTTTGGAATCTTGGCAACCCCTTTCAAACGAAAGTGTTTTTCGCCAGTCTCTGCATGGGGTACTTCAAGAGGAAACAAACCATAGAGAAAGAACTTAGAACTACTTCATTTGGTCAAGTTTCAAGGAGCTAGCACAAACAGTGTTTGATTTAGAATTCCAAACACAGCTATCTATGTAGCAGAAAACAGAGTGAAACCTAAAAATTCAAAGTGTTACTGGAAACGAACGCTTGAACCTAGAAGAGTGAAAGTTGGGAAGCCAAGGGAGATTAGTGAACTGATCATTATCACCAAGTATCATCAAGATTTGGTGAAAAAATGTTTGCTGAGATTTCAGCAAACTAGTAGTTTTTTGGAAGCTTGGCAACCCCTTTCAAACGAAAGTGTTTTGCGCCAGTCTCTGCATGGGGTACTTCAAGAGGAAACAGACCATAGAGATAGAACTTAGAACTATTTCATTTAGTCAAGTTTCACGCAGCTAGCACAAACCGTGTTTGACTCAGAGTTTCAAACACATCTATCTATATAGCGGAAAACAGAGTGAAACCTAAAAATTCAAAGTGTTACTGGAAACGAACGCTTGAACCTAGAAGAGTGAACGTTGGGCAGCCAAGTGGGATTAGTGAACTGACCATTACCACCAAGTATCATCAAGTTTTGGTGAAAAAAATGTTTGCTGAGATTTCAGCAAACTAGTAGTTTTTTGGACGCTTGGCAACCCCTTTCAAACGAAAGTGTTTTTCGCCAGTCTCTGCATGGGGTACTTCAAGAGGAAACAAACCATAGAGATAGAACTTAGAACTACTTCATTTGGTCAAGTTTCAAGGAGCTAGCACAAACCGTGTTTGATTTAGAATTCCAAACACATCTATCTATATAGCAGAAAACAGAGTGAAACCTAAAAATTCAAAGTGTTACTGGAAACGAACGCTTGAACCTAGAAGAGTGAAAGTTGGGCAGCCAAGTGGGATTAGTGAACTGATCATTACCACCAAGTATCATCAAGTTTTGGTGAAAAAATGTTTGCTGAGATTTCAGCAAACTAGTAGTTTTTTGGACGCTTGGCAACCCCTTTCAAACGAAAGTGTTTTTCGCCAGTCTCTGCATGGGGTACTTCAAGAGGAAACAAACCATAGAGATAGAACTTAGAACTACTTCATTTGGTCAAGTTTCAAGGAGCTAGCACAAACCGTGTTTGAATTAGAATTCCAAACACATCTATCTATATAGCAGAAAACAGAGTGAAACCTAAAAATTCAAAATGTTACTGGAAACGAACGCTTGAACCTAGAAGAGTGAAAGTTGGGCAGCCAAGTGGGATTAGTGAACTGATCATTACCACCAAGTATCATCAAGTTTTGGTGAAAAAATGTTTGCTGAGATTTCAGCAAACTAGTAGTTTTTTGGACGCGTGGCAACCCCTTTCAAACGAAAGTGTTTTTCCCCAGTCTCTGCATGGGGTACTTCAAGAGGAAACAAACCATAGAGATAGAACTTAGAACTACTTCATTTGGTCAAGTTTCAAGGAGCTAGCACAAACCGTGTTTGATTCAGAGTTTCAAACACATCTATCTATATAGCAGAAAACAGAGTGAAACCTAAAAATTCAAAGTGTTACTGGAAACGAACGCTTGAACCTAGAAGAGAGAAAGTTGGGCAGCCAAGTGGGATTAGTGAACTGATCATTACCACCAAGTATCATCAAGTTTTGGTGAAAAAATGTTTGCTGAGATTTCAGCAAACTAGTAGTTTTTTGGACGCTTGGCAACCCCTTTCAAACGAAAGTGTTTTTCGCCAGTCTCTGCATGGGGTACTTCAAGAGGAAACAAACCATAGAGATAGAACTTAGAACTACTTCATTTGGTCAAGTTTCAAGGAGCTAGCACAAACCGTGTTTGATTTAGAATTCCAAACACATCTATCTATATAGCAGAAAACAGAGTGAAACCTAAAAATTCAAAGTGTTACTGGAAACGAACGCTTGAACCTAGAAGAGTGAAAGTTGGGCAGCCAAGTGGGATTAGTGAACTGATCATTACCACCAAGTATCATCAAGTTTTGGTGAAAAAATGTTTGCTGAGATTTCAGCAAACTAGTAGTTTTTTGGAAGCTTGGCAACCCCTTTCAAACGAAAGTGTTTTGCGCCAGTCTCTGAATGGGGTACTTCAAGAGGAAACAAACCATAGAGATAGAACTTAGAACTATTTCATTTTGTCAAGTTTCACGCAGCTAGCACAAACCGTGTTTGACTCAGAGTTTCAAACATATCTATCTATATAGCAGAAAACAGAGTGAAACCTAAAAATTCAAAGTGTTACTGGAAACGAACGCTTGAACCTAGAAGAGTGAAAGTTGGGCAGCCAAGTGGGATTAGTGAACTGACCATTACCACCAAGTATCATCAAGTTTTGGTGAAAAAAATGTTTGCTGAGATTTCAGCAAACTAGTAGTTTTTTGGACGCTTGGAAACCCCTTTCAAACGAAAGTGTTTTTCGCCAGTCTCTCATGGGGTACTTCAAGAGGAAACAAACCATAGAGATAGAACTTAGAACTACTTCATTTTGTCAAGTTTCAAGGAGCTAGCACAAACCGTGTTTGATTTAGAATTCCAAACACATCTATCTATATAGCAGAAAACAGAGTGAAACCTAAAAATTCAAAGTGTTACTGGAAACGAACGCTTGAACCTAGAAGAGTGAAAGTTGGGCAGCCAAGTGGGATTAGTGAACTGATCATTACCACCAAGTATCATCAAGTTTTGGTGAAAAAATGTTTGCTGAGATTTCAGCAAACTAGTAGTTTTTTGGAAGCTTGGCAACCCCTTTCAAACGAAAATGTTTTTCGCCAGTCTCTGCATGGGGTACTTCAAGAGGAAACAAACCATAGAGATAGAACTTAGAACTACTTCATTTTGTCAAGTTTCACGCAGCTAGCACAAACCGTGTTTGATTCAGAGTTTCAAACACATCTATCTATATAGCAGAAAACAGAGTGAAACCTAAAAATTCAAAGTGTTACTGGAAACGAACGCTTGAACCTAGAAGAGTGAAAGTTGGGCAGCCAAGTGGGATTAGTGAACTGATCATTACCACCAAGTATCATCAAGTTTTGGTGAAAAAATGTTTGCTGAGATTTCAGCAAACTAGTAGTTTTTTGGAAGCTTGGCAACCCCTTTCAAACGAAACTGTTTTTCGCCAGTCTCTGCATGGGGTACTTCAAGAGGAAACAAACCATAGAGATAGAACTTAGAACTACTTCATTTGGTCAAGTTTCAAGGAGCTAGCACAAACAGTGTTTGATTTAGAATTCCAAACACAGCTATCTATGTAGCAGAAAACAGAGTGAAACCTAAAAATTCAAAGTGTTACTGGAAACGAACGCTTGAACCTAGAAGAGTGAAAGTTGGGCAGCCAAGTGAGATTAGTGAACTGATCATTACCACCAAGTATCATCAAGATTTGGTGAAAAAATGTTTGCTGAGATTTCAGAAAACTAGTAGTTTTTTGGAAGCTTGGCAACCCCATTCATACGAAAGTGTTTTTCGCCAGTTTCTGCATGGGGTACTTCAAGAGGAAACAAACCATAGAGATAGAACTTAGAACTACTTCATTTTGTCAAGTTTCAAGGAGCTATCACAAACCATGTTTGATTCAGAGTTTCAAACACATCTATCTATATAGCAGAAAACAGAGTGAAACCTAAAAATTCAAAGTGTTACTGGAAACGAACGCTTGAACCTAGAAGAGAGAAAGTTGGGCAGCCAAGTGGGATTAGTGAAATGATCATTACCACCAAGTATCATCAAGTTTTGGTGAAAAAATGTTTGCTGAGATTTCAGCAAACTAGTAGTTTTTTGGAATCATGGCAACCCCTTTCAAACGAAAGTGTTTTTCGCCAGTCTCTGCATGGGGTACTTCAAGAGGAAACAAACCATAGAGAAAGAACTTAGAACTACTGAATACTGCGTAAAAAACATTCATTGGAAAGGTGTTCCAAGCTTCCAAAATACTACTGGTTTTCTGAATACTCGGAAATTTTTTTTCATCCGACCTCGATGATCTCTGTGGTAATGATCAGTTCACTAAGTCCACTTAGCTGCCCAATTTCCAATCTTCCAGGATGAAGCATTCGTTACCAGTAACAGTTTGAATTTTTAGGTTTCACTCTATTTCCTCCTATACAGATAGATGTGTTTTTTAAGTCTAAATCAAACACGGTTTGTGCTAGCTCCTTGAAACTTGACAAAATAAAGTAGTTCTAAGTTCTGTCTTTGTGGTTTGTTTCCTCTTGAAATAGCCACAAGCAAAGACTGCGTAAAACACCTTTATTGGAAAGGTGTTCCAAGCTTCCAAAATACTACTGGTTTTCTGAATACTCGGCAAATTTTTTTTCATCCGACCTTGATGATCTCTGTGGTAATGATCAGTTCACTAAGTCCACTTACCTGCCCAATTTTCACTCTTCTAGGATGAAGCGTTCGTTACCAGTAACAGTTTGAATTTTTAGGTTTCACTCTATTTCCTCCTATACAGATAGATGTGTTTTTTAAGTCTAAATCAAACACGGTTTGTGCTAGCTCCTTGAAACTTGACAAAATAAAGTAGTTCTAAGTTCTGTCTTTGTGGTTTGTTTCCTCTTGAAATAGCCCCAAGCAAACACTGCGTAAAACACCTTGATTTGAAAGGTGTTCCAAGCTTCCAAAATACTACTGGTTTTCTGAATACTCGGCAAATTTTTTTTCATCCGATCTTGATGATCTCTGTGGTAATGATCAGTTCACTAAGTCCACTTAGCTGCCCAATTTTCACTCTTCTAGGATGAAGCGTTCGTTACCAGTAACAGTTTGAATTTTTAGGTTTCACTCTATTTCCTCCTATACAGATAGATGTGTTTTTTAAGTCTAAATCAAACACGGTTTGTGCTAGCTCCTTGAAACTTGACAAAATAAAGAAGTTCTAAGTTCTGTCTTTGTGGTTTGTTTCCTCTTGAAATAGCCACAAGCAAAGACTGCGTAAAACACCGTCATTGGAAAGGTGTGCCAAGCTTCCAAAATACTACTGGTTTTCTGAATACTCGGCAAATTTTTTTTCATCCGACCTTGATGATCTCTGTGGTAATGATCAGTTCACTAAGTCCACTTAGCTGCCCAACTTTCACTCTTCTAGGATGAAGCGTTCGTTACCAGTAACAGTTTGAATTTTTAGGTTTCACTCTATTTCCTCCTATACAGATAGATGTGTTTTTTAAGTCTAAATCAAACACGGTTTGTGCTAGCTCCTTGAAACTTGACAAAATAAAGTAGTTCTAAGTTCTGTCTTTGTGGTTTGTTTCCTCTTGAAATAGCCACAAGCAAACACTGCGTAAAACACCTTTATTGGAAAGGTGTTCCAAGCTTCCAAAATACTACTGGTTTTCTGAATACTCGGCAAATTTTTTTTCATCCGACCTTGATGATCTCTGTGGTAATGATCAGTTCACTAAGTCCACTTACCTGCCCAATTTTCACTCTTCTAGGATGAAGCGTTCGTTACCAGTAACAGTTTGAATTTTTAGTTTTCACTCTATTTCCTCCTATATATATAGATGTGTTTGGAAGTCTAAATCAAACACGGTTTGTGCTAGCTCCTTGAAACTTGACAAAATAAAGTAGTTCTAAGTTCTGTCTTTGTGGTTTGTTTCCTCTTGAAAGAGGCACAAGCAAAGACTGCGTAAAACACATTCATTGGAAAGGTGTGCCAAGCTTCCAAAAAACTACTGGTTTTCGGAATACTCGGCAAATTTTTTTTCATCCGACCTTGATGATCTGTGTGGTAATGATCAGTTCACTAAGTCCACTTAGCTGCCCAATTTTCACTCTTCTAGGATGAAGCGTTCGTTACCAGTAACAGTTTGAATTTTTAGGTTTCACTCTATTTCCTCCTATACACATAGATGTGTTTTTTAAGTCTAAATCAAACACGGTTTGTGCTAGCTCCTTGAAACTTGACAAAATAAAGTAGTTCTAAGTTCTGTCTTTGTGGTTTGTTTCCTCTTGAAATAGCCACAAGCAAACACTGCGTAAAACACCTTCATTGGAAAGGTGTGCCAAGTTTCCAAAATACTACTGGTTTTCTGAATACTCGGCAAATTTTTTTTCCTCCGACCTTGATGATCTCTGTGGTAATGATCAGTTCACTAAGTCCACTTAGCTGCCCAATTTTCACTCTTCTAGGATGAAGCGTTCATTACCAGTAACAGTTTGAATTTTTAGGTTTCACTCTATTTCCTCCTATACAGATAGATGTGTTTTTTAAGTCTAAATCAAACACGGTTTGTGCTAGCTCCATGAAACTTGACAAAATAAAGTAGTTCTAAGTTCTGCCTTTGTGGTTTGTTTCCTCTTTAAATAGCCACAAGCAAAGATTGTGTAAAACACATTCATTGGAAAGGTGTTCCAAGCTTCCAAAATACTACTGGTTTTCTGAATACTCGGCAAATTTTTTTTCATCCGACCTTGATGATCTCTGTGGTAATGATCAGTTCACTAAGTCCACTTACCTGCCCAATTTTCACTCTTCTAGGATGAAGCGTTCGTTACCAGTAACAGTTTGAATTTTTAGGTTTCACTCTATTTCCTCCTATACAGATAGATGTGTTTTTTAAGTCTAAATCAAACACGGTTTGTGCTAGCTCCTTGAAACTTGACAAAATAAAGTAGTTCTAAGTTCTGTCTTTGTGGTTTGTTTCCTCTTGAAATAGCCACAAGCAAACACTGCGTAAAACACCTTTATTGGAAAGGTGTTCCAAGCTTCCAAAATACTACTGGTTTTCTGAATACTCGGCAAATTTTTTTTCATCCGACCTTGATGATCTCTGTGGTAATGATCAGTTCACTAAGTCCACTTAGCTGCCCAATTTTCACTCTTCTAGGATGAAGCATTCGTTACCAGTAACAGTTTGAATTTTTAGGTTTCACTCTATTTCCTCCTATACAGATAGATGTGTTTTTTAAGTCTAAATCAAACACGGTTTGTGCTAGCTCCTTGAAACTTGACAAAATAAAGTAGTTCTAAGTTCTGTCTTTGTGGTTTGTTTCCTCTTGAAATAGCCACAAGCAAAGACTGCATAAAACTTCTTTATTGGAAAGGTGTTCCAAGCTTCCAAAATACTACTGGTTTTCTGAATACTCGGCAAATTTTTTTTCATCCGACCTTGATGATCTCTGTGGTAATGATCAGTTCACTAAGTCCACTTACCTGCCCAATTTTCACTCTTCTAGGATGAAGCGTTCGTTACCAGTAACAGTATGAATTTTTAGGTTTCACTCTATTTCCTCCTATACAGATAGATGTGTTTTTTAAGTCTAAATCAAACACGGTTTGTGCTAGCTCCTTGAAACTTGACAAAATAAAGTAGTTCTAAGTTCTGTCTTTGTGGTTTGTTTCCTCTTGAAATAGCCACAAGCAAACACTGCGTAAAACACCTTTATTGGAAACGTGTTCCAAGCTTCCAAAATACTACTGGTTTTCTGAATACTCGGCAAATTTTTTTTCATCCGACCTTGATGATCTCTGTGGTAATGATCAGTTCACTAAGTCCACTTAGCTGCCCAATTTTCACTCTTCTAGGATGAAGCATTCGTTACCAGTAACAGTTTGAATTTTTAGGTTTCACTCTATTTCCTCCTATACAGATAGATGTGTTTTTTAAGTCTAAATCAAACACGGTTTGTGCTAGCTCCTTGAAACTTGACAAAATAAAGTAGTTCTAAGTTCTGTCTTTGTGGTTTGTTTCCTCTTGAAATAGCCACAAGCAAAGACTGCATAAAACACCTTTATTGGAAAGGTGTTTCAAGCTTCCAAAATACTACTGGTTTTCTGAATACTCGGCAAATTTTTTTTCATCCGAACTTGATGATCTCTGTGGTAATGATCAATTCACTAAGTCCACTTAGCTGCCCAATTTTCACTCTTCTAGGATGAAGCGTTCGTTACCAGTAACCGTTTGAATTTTTAGGTTTCACTCTATTTCCTCCTATACAGATAGATGTGTTTTTTAAGTCTAAATCAAACACGGTTTGTGCTAGCTCCTTGAAACTTGACAAAATAAAGTAGTTCTAAGTTCTCTCTTTGTGGTTTGTTTCCTCTTGAAATAGCCACAAGCAAAGACTGCGTAAAACACCTTCATTGGAAAGGTGTGCCAAGCTTCCAAAAAACTACTGGTTTTCTGAATACTCGGCAAAATTTTTTTTCATCCGAACTTGATGATCTCTGTGGTAATGATCAGTTTACTTAGTCCACTTAGCTGCCCAACATTCACTCTTCTAGGATGAAGCGTTCGTTACCAGTAACAGTTTGAGTTTTTAGGTTTCAGTCTATTTCCTCCTATATATATAGATGTGTTTGGAAGTCTAAATCAAACACGGTTTGTGCTAGCTCCTTGAAACTTGACAAAATAAAGTAGTTCTAAGTTCTGTCTTTGTGGTTTGTTTCCTCTTGAAATAGCCACAAGGAAAGACTGCGTAAAACACCTTTATTGGAAAGGTGTTCCAAGCTTCCAAAAAACTACTGGTTTTCAGAATACTCGGCAAATTTTTTTTCATCCGACCTTGATGATCTCTGTGGTAATGATCAGTTCACTAAGTCCACTTAGCTGCCCAATTTTCACTCTTCTAGGATGAAGCGTTCGTTACCAGTAACAGTTTGAATTTTTAGGTTTCACTCTATTTCCTCCTATATAGATAGATGTGTTTTTTAAGTAAAAATCAAACACGGTTTGTGCTAGCTCCTTGAAACTTGACAAAATAAAGTAGTTCTAAGTTCTGTCTTTGTGGTTTGTTTCCTCTTGAAATAGCCACAAGCAAAGACTGTGTAAAACACATTCATTGGAAAGGTGTTCCAAGCTTCCAAAATACTACAGGTTTTCTTAATACTCGGCAAATTTTTTTTCATCCGACCTTGATGATCTCTGTGGTAATGATCAGTTCACTAAGTCCACTTAGCTGCCCAATTTTCACTCTTCTAGGATGAAGCGTTCGTTACCAGTAACAGTTTGAATTTTTAGGTTTCACTCTATTTTCTCCTATACAGATAGATGTGTTTTTTAAGTCTAAATCAAACACGGTTTGTGCTAGCTCCTTGAAACTTGACAAAATAAAGTAGTTCTAAGTTCTGTCTTTGTGGTTTGTTTCCTCTTGAAATAGCCACAAGCAAAGACTGCGTAAAACACCTTCATTGGAAAGGTGTGCCAAGCTTCAAAAAACTACTGGTTTTCTGAATACTCGGCAAAATTTTTTTTCATCCGACCTTGATGATCTCTGTGGTAATGATCAGTTTACTTAGTCCACTTAGCTGCCCAATATTCACTCTTCTAGGATGAAGCGTTCGTTACCAGTAACAGTTTGAGTTTTTAGGTTTCACTCTATTTCCTCCTATATATATAAGATGTGTTTGGAAGTCTAAATCAAACACGGTTTGTGCTAGCTCCTTGAAACTTGACAAAATAAAGTAGTTCTAACTTCCGCCTTTGTGGTTTGTTTCCTCTTGAAATAGGCACAAGCAATGACTGCGTAAAACACATTCATTGCAAAGGTGTGCCAAGCTTCCAAAAAACTACTGGTTTTCGGAATACTCGGCAAATTTTTTTTCATCCGACATTGATGATCTCTGTGGTAATGATCAGTTCACTAAGTCCACTTAGCTGCCCAATTTTCAGTCTTCTAGGATGAAGCGTTCGTTACCAGTAACAGTTTGAATTTTTAGGTTTCACTCTATTTCCTCTTATACAGATAGATGTGTTTTTTAAGTCTAAATCAAACACGGTTTGTGCTAGCTCCTTGAAACTTGACAAAATAAAGTAGTTCTAAGTTCTGCCTTTGTGGTTTGTTTCCTCTTGAAAGAGGCACAAGCAAAGACTGCGTAAAACACATTCATTGGAAAGGTGTTCCAAGCTTCCAAAATACTACTGGTTTTCTGAATACTCGGCAAATTTTTTTTCATCCGACCTTGATGATCTCTGTGGTAATGATCAGTTCACTAAGTCCACTTAGCTGCCCAACTTTCACTCTTCTAGGATGAAGCGTTCATTACCAGTAACAGTTTGAATTTTTAGGTTTCACTCTATTTCCTCCTATACAGATAGATGTGTTTTTTAAGTCTAAATCAAACACGGTTTGTTCTAGCTCCTTGAAACTTGACAAAATAAAGTAGTTCTAAGTTCTGTCTTTGTGGTTTGTTTCCTCTTGAAATAGCCACAAGCAAACACTGCGTAAAACACTTTGATTTGAAAGGTGTTCCAAGCTTCCAAAATACTACTGGTTTTCTGAATACTCGGCAAATTTTTTTTCATCCGACCTTGATGATCTCTGTGGTAATGATCAGTTCACTAAGTCCACTTAGCTCCCCAATTTTCACTCTTCTAGGATGAAGCGTTCGTTACCAGTAACAGTTTGAATTTTTAGGTTTCACTCTATTTCCTCCTATACAGATAGATGTGTTTTTTAAGTCTAAATCAAACACGGTTTGTGCTAGCTCCTTGAAACTTGACAAAATAAAGTAGTTCTAAGTTCTGTCTTTGTGGTTTGTTTCCTCTTGAAATAGCCACAAGCAAACACTGCGTAAAACACCGTCATTGGAAAGGTGTGCCAAGCTTCCAAAATACTACTGTTTTCTGAATACTCGGCAAATTTTTTTTCATCCGACCTTGATGATCTCTGTGGTAATGATCAGTTCACTAACTCCACTTAGCTGCCCAACTTTCACTCTTCTAGGATGAAGCGTTCGTTACCAGTAACAGTTTGAATTTTTAGGTTTCACTCTATTTCCTCCTATACAGATAGATGTGTTTTTTAAGTCTAAATCAAACACGGTTTGTGCTAGCTCCTTGAAACTTGACAAAATAAAGTAGTTCTAAGTTCTGTCTTTGTGGTTTCTTTCCTCTTGAAATAGCCACAAGCAAAGACTGCGTAAAACACCTTGATTTGAAAGGTGTTCCAAGCTTCCAAAATACTACTGGTTTTCTGAATACTCGGCAAATTTTTTTTCATCCGACCTTGATGATCTCTGTGGTAATGATCAGTTCACTAAGTCCACATAGCTGCCCAACTTTCACTCTTCTAGGATGAAGCGTTCGTTACCTGTAACAGTTTGAATTTTTAGGTTTCACTCTATTTCCTCCTATACTGATAGATGTGTTTTTTAAGTCTAAATCAAACACGGTTTGTGCTAGCTCCTTGAAACTTGACAAAATAAAGTAGTTCTAAGTTCTGTCTTTGTGGTTTGTTTCCTCTTGAAGTAGCCTCAAGCAAAGACTGCATAAAACACCTTCATTGGAAAGGTGTGCCAAGCTTCCAAAATACTACTGGTTTTCAGAATACTCGGCAAAATTTTTTTTCATCCGACCTTGATGATCTCTGTGGTAATGATCAGTTTACTTAGTCCACTTAGCTGCCCAATATTCACTCTTCTAGGATGACGCGTTCGTTACCAGTAACAGTTTGAGTTTTTAGGTTTCACTCTATTTCCTCCTATATATATAGATGTGTTTGGAAGTCTAAATCAAACACGGTTTGTGCTAGCTCCTTGAAACTTGACAAAATAAAGTAGTTCTAAGTTCTGTCTTTGTGGTTTGTTTCCTCTTGAAATAGCCACAAGCAAACACTGCGTAAAACACCTTTATTGGAAAGGTGTTCCAAGCTTCCAAAATACTACTGGTTTTCTGAATACTCGGCAAATTTTTTTTCATCCGACCTTGATGATCTCTGTGGTAATGATCAGTTCACTAAGTCCACTTAGCTGCCCAATTTTCACTCTTCTAGGATGAAGCGTTCGTTACCAGTAACAGTTTGAATTTTTAGGTTTCACTCTATTTCCTCCTATACAGATAGATGTGTTTTTTAAGTCTAAATCAAACACGGTTTGTGCTAGCTTTTTGAAACTTGACAAAATAAAGTAGTTCAAAGTTCTGTCTTTGTGATTTGTTTCCTCTTGAAATAGCCACAAGCAAAGACTGCGTAAAAAACATTCATTGGAAAGGTGTTCCAAGCTTCCAAAATACTACTGGTTTTCTGAATACTCGGCAAATTTTTTTTCATCCGACCTTGATGATCTCTGTGGTAATGATCAGTTCACTAAGTCCACTTAGCTGCCCAATTTCCAATCTCCCAGGATGAAGCATTCGTTACCAGTAACAGTTTGAATTTTTAGGTTTCACTCTATTTCCTCCTATACAGATAGATGGGTTTTTTAAGTCTAAATCAAACACGGTTTGTGCTAGCTCCTTGAAACTTGACAAAATAAAGTAGTTCTAAGTTCTGTCTTTGTGGTTTGTTTCCTCTTGAAATAGCCACAAGCAAACACTGCGTAAAACACCTTTATTGGAAAGGTGTTCCAAGCTTCCAAAATACTACTGGTTTTCTGAATACTCGGCAAACTTTTTTTCATCCGACCTTGATGATCTCTGTGGTAATGATCAGTTCACTAAGTCCACTTAGCTGCCCAATTTTCACTCTTCTAGGATGAAGCGTTCGTTACCAGTAACAGTTTGAATTTTTAGGTTTCACTCTATTTCCTCCTATATATATAGATGTGTTTGGAAGTCTAAATCAAACACGGTTTGTGCTAGCTCCTTGAAACTTGACAAAATAAAGTAGTTCTAAGTTCTGTCTTTGTGGTTTGTTTCCTCTTGAAAGAGGCACAAGCAAAGACTGCTTAAAACACATTCATTGGAAAGGTGTGCCAAGCTTCCAAAAAACTACTGGTTTTCGGAATACTCGGCAAATTTTTTTTCATCCGACCTTGATGATCTGTGTGGTAATGATCAGTTCACTAAGTCCACTTAGCTGCCCAATTTTCACTCTTCTAGGATGAAGCGTTCGATACCAGTAACAGTTTGAATTTTTAGGTTTCACTCTATTTCCTCCTATACACATAGATGTGTTTTTTAAGTCTAAATCAAACACGGTTTGTGCTAGCTCCTTGAAACTTGACAAAATAAAGTAGTTCTAAGTTCTGTCTTTGTGGTTTGTTTCCTCTTGAAAGAGGCACAAGCAAAGACTGCGTAAAACACATTCATTGGAAAGGTGTTCCAAGCTTCCAAAATACTACTGGTTTTCTGAATACTCGGCAAATTTTTTTTCATCCGACCTTGATGATCTCTGTGGTAATGATCAGTTCACTAAGTCCACTTAGCTGCCCAACTTTCACTCTTCTAGGATGAAGCGTTCATTACCAGTAACAGTTTGAATTTTTAGGTTTCACTCTATTTCCTCCTATACAGATAGATGTGTTTTTTAAGTCTAAATCAAACACGGTTTGTGCTAGCTCCTTGAAACTTGACAAAATAAAGTAGTTCTAAGTTCTGTCTTTGTGGTTTGTTTCCTCTTGAAATAGCCACAAGCAAACACTGCGTAAAACACCTTGATTTGAAAGGTGTTCCAAGCTTCCAAAATACTACTGGTTTTCTGAATACTCGGCAAATTTTTTTTCATCCGACCTTGATGATCTCTGTGGTAATGATCAGTTCACTAAGTCCACTTAGCTGCCCAATTTTCACTCTTCTAGGATGAAGCGTTCGTTACCAGTAACAGTTCGAATTTTTAGGTTTCACTCTATTTCCTCCTATACAGATAGATGTGTTTTTTAAGTCTAAATCAAACACGGTTTGTGCTAGCTCCTTGAAACTTGACAAAATAAAGTAGTTCTAAGTTCTGTCTTTGTGGTTTGTTTCCTCTTGAAATAGCCACAAGCAAACACTGCGTAAAACACCGTCATTGGAAAGGTGTGCCAAGCTTCCAAAATACTACTGGTTTTCTGAATACTCGGCAAATTTTTTTTCATCCGACCTTGATGATCTCTGTGGTAATGATCAGTTCACTAAGTCCACTTAGCTGCCCAACTTTCACTCTTCTAGGATGAAGCGTTCGTTACCAGTAACAGTTTGAATTTTTAGGTTTCACTCTATTTCCTCCTATACAGATAGATGTGTTTTTGAAGTCTAAATCAAACACGGTTTGTGCTAGCTCCTTGAAACTTGACAAAATAAAGTAGTTCTAAGTTCTGTCTTTGTGGTTTGTTTCCTCTTGAAATAACCACAAGCAAAGACTGCGTAAAACACCGTCATTGGAAAGGTGTGCCAAGCTTCCAAAATACTACTGGTTTTCTGAATACTCGGCAAATTTTTTTTCATCCGACCTTGATGATCTCTGTGGTAATGATCAGTTCACTAAGTCCACATAGCTGCCCAACTTTCACTCTTCTAGGATGAAGCGTTCGTTACCAGTAACAGTTTGAATTTTTAGGTTTCACTCTATTTCCTCCTATACAGATAGATGTGTTTTTTAAGTCTAAATCAAACACGGTTTGTGCTAGCTCCTTGAAACTTGACAAAATAAAGTAGTTCTAAGTTCTGTCTTTGTGGTTTGTTTCCTCTTGAAATAGCCACAAGCAAACACTGCGTAAAACACCTTTATTGGAAAGGTGTTCCAAGCTTCCAAAATACTACTGGTTTTCTGAATACTCGGCAAATTTTTTTCATCCGACCTTGATGATCTCTGTGGTAATGATCAGTTCAGTAAGTCCACTTAGCTGCCCAATTTTCACTCTTCTAGGATGAAGCGTTCGTTACCAGTAACAGTTTGAGTTTTTAGGTTTCACTCTATTTCCTCCTATATATATAGATGTGTTTGGAAGTCTAAATCAAACACGGTTTGTGCTAGCTCCTTGAAACTTGACAAAATAAAGTAGTTCTAAGTTCTGTCTTTGTGGTTTGTTTCCTCTTGAAATAGCCACAAGCAAACACTGCGTAAAACACCTTTATTGGAAAGGTGTTCCAAGCTTCCAAAATACTACTGGTTTTCTGAATACTCGGCAAATTTTTTTTCATCCGACCTTGATGATCTCTGTGGTAATGATCAGTTCACTAAGTCCACTTAGCTGCCCAATTTTCACTCTTCTAGGATGAAGCGTTCGTTACCAGTAACAGTTTGAATTTTTAGGTTTCACTCTATTTCCTCCTATACAGATAGATGTGTTTTTTAAGTCTAAATCAAACACGGTTTGTGCTAGCTCCTTGAAACTTGACAAAATAAAGTAGTTCAAAGTTCTGACTTTGTGATTTGTTTCCTCTTGAAATAACCACAAGCAAAGACTGCGTAAAAAACATTAATTGGAAAGGTGTTCCAAGCTTCCAAAATACTACTGGTTTTCTGAATACTCGGCAAATTTTTTTTCATCCGACCTTGATGATCTCTGTGGTAATGATCAGTTCACTAAGTCCACTTAGCTGCCCAATTTCCAATCTCCCAGGATGAAGCATTCGTTACCAGTAACAGTTTGAATTTTTAGGTTTCACTCTATTTCCTCCTATACAGATAGATGTGTTTTTTAAGTCTAAATCAAACACGGTTTGTGCTAGCTCCTTGAAACTTGACAAAATAAAGTAGTTCTAAGTTCTGTCTTTGTGGTTTGTTTCCTCTTGAAAGAGGCACAAGCAAAGACTGCGTAAAACACATTCATTGGAAAGGTGTGCCAAGCTTCCAAAAAACTACTGGTTTTCGGAATACTCGGCAAATTTTTTTTCATCCAACCTTGATGATATGTGTGGTAATGATCAGTTCACTAAGTCCACTTAGCTGCCCAATTATCACTTTTCTAGGATGAAGCGTTCGTTACCACTAACAGTTTGAATTTTTAGGTTTCACTCTATTTCCTCCTATACACATAGATGTGTTTTTTAAGTCTAAATCAAACACGGTTTGTGCTAGCTCCTTGAAACTTGACAAAATAAAGTAGTTCTAAGTTCTGTCTTTGTGGTTTGTTTCCTCTTGAAATAGCCACAAGCAAAGACTGCGTAAAACACCTTCATTGGAAAGGTGTGCCAAGCTTCCAAAATACTACTGGTTTTCTGAATACTCGGCAAATTTTTTTTCCTCCGACCTTGATGATCTCTGTGGTAATGATCAGTTCACTAAGTCCACTTAGCTGCCCAATTTTCACTCTTCTAGGATGAAGCGTTCGTTACCAGTAACAGTTTGAATTTTTAGGTTTCACTCTATTTCCTCTTATACAGATAGATGTGTTTTTTAAGTCTAAATCAAACACGGTTTGTGCTAGCTCCTTGAAACTTGACAAAATAAAGTAGTTCTAAGTTCTGCCTTTGTGGTTTGTTTCCTCTTGAAAGAGGCACAAGCAAAGACTGCGTAAAACACATTCATTGGAAAGGTGTTCCAAGCTTTCAAAATACTACTGGTTTTCTGAATACTCGGCAAATTTTTTTTCATCCGACCTTGATGATCTCTGTGGTAATGATCAGTTCACTAAGTCCACTTAGCTGCCCAACTTTCACTCTTCTAGGATGAAGCGTTCATTACCAGTAACAGTTTGAATTTTTAGGTTTCACTCTATTTCCTCCTATACAGATAGATGTGTTTTTTAAGTCTAAATCAAACACGGTTTGTGCTAGCTCCTTGAAACTTGACAAAATAAAGTAGTTCTAAGTTCTGTCTTTGTGGTTTGTTTCCTCTTGAAATAGCCACAAGCAAACACTGCGTAAAACACCTTGATTTGAAAGGTGTTCCAAGCTTCCAAAATACTACTGGTTTTCTGAATACTCGGCAAATTTTTTTTCATCCGACCTTGATGATCTGTGTGGTAATGATCAGTTCACTAAGTCCACTTAGCTGCCCAATTTTCACTCTTCTAGGATGAAGCGTTCGTTACCAGTAACAGTTTGAATTTTTAGGTTTCACTCTATTTCCTCCTATACAGATAGATGTGTTTTTGAAGTCTAAATCAAACACGGTTTGTGCTAGCTCCTTGAAACTTGACAAAATAAAGTAGTTCTAAGTTCTGTCTTTGTGGTTTGTTTCCTCTTGAAATAGCCACAAGCAAAGACTGCGTAAAACACCGTCATTGGAAAGGTGTGCCAAGCTTCCAAAATACTACTGGTTTTCTGAATACTCGGCAAATTTTTTTTCATCCGACCTTGATGATCTCTGTGGTAATGATCAGTTCACTAAGTCCACTTAGCTGCCCAACTTTCACTCTTCTAGGATGAAGCGTTCATTACCAGTAACAGTTTGAATTTTTAGGTTTCACTCTATTTCCTCCTATACAGATAGATGTGTTTTTTAAGTCTAAATCAAACACGGTTTGTGCTAGCTCCTTGAAACTTGACAAAATAAAGTAGTTCTAAGTTCTGTCTTTGTGGTTTGTTTCCTCTTGAAATAGCCACAAGCAAACACTGCGTAAAACACCTTTATTGGAAAGGTGTTCCAAGCTTCCAAAATACTACTGGTTTTCTGAATACTCGGCAAATTTTTTTTCATCCGACCTTGATGATCTCTGTGGTAATGATCAGTTCACTAAGTCCACTTAGCTGCCCAATTTTCACTCTTCTAGGATGATGCATTCGTTTCCAGTAACAGTTTGAATTTTTAGGTTTCACTCTATTTCCTCCTATACAGATAGATGTGTTTTTTAAGTCTAAATCAAACACGGTTTGTGCTAGCTCCTTGAAACTTGACAAAATAAAGTAGTTCTAAGTTCTGTCTTTGTGGTTTGTTTCCTCTTGAAATAGCCACAAGCAAACACTGCGTAAAACACCTTTATTGGAAAGGTGTTCCAAGCTTCCAAAATACTACTGGTTTTCTGAATACTCGGCAAATTTTTTTCCATCCGAACTTGATGATCTCTGTGGTAATGATCAGTTCACTAAGTCCACTTAGCTGCACAATTTTCAGTTTTCTAGGATGAAGCGTTCGTTACCTGTAACAGTTTGAATTTTTAGGTTTCACTCTATTTCCTCCTATACTGATAGATGTGTTTTTTAAGTCTAAATCAAACACGGTTTGTGCTAGCTCCTTGAAACTTGACAAAATAAAGTAGTTCTAAGTTCTGTCTTTGTGGTTTGTTTCCTCTTGAAGTAGCCTCAAGCAAAGACTGCATAAAACACCTTCATTGGAAAGGTGTGCCAAGCTTCCAAAAAACTACTGGTTTTCAGAATACTCGGCAAAATTTTTTTTCATCCGACCTTGATGATCTCTGTGGTAATGATCAGTTTACTTAGTCCACTTAGCTGCCCAATATTCACTCTTCTAGGATGACGCGTTCGTTACCAGTAACAGTTTGAGTTTTTAGGTTTCACTCTATTTCCTCCTATATATATAGATGTGTTTGGAAGTCTAAATCAAACACGGTTTGTGCTAGCTCCTTGAAACTTGACAAAATAAAGTAGTTCTAAGTTCTGTCTTTGTGGTTTGTTTCCTCTTGAAATAGCCACAAGCAAACACTGTGTAAAACACCTTTATTGGAAAGGTGTTCCAAGCTTCCAAAATACTACTGGTTTTCTGAATACTCGGCAAATTTTTTTTCATCCGACCTTGATGATCTGTGTGGTAATGATCAGTTCACTAAGTCCACTTAGCTGCCCAATTTTCCCTCTTCTAGGATGAAGCGTTCGTTACCAGTAACAGTTTGAATTTTTAGGTTTCACTCTATTTCCTCCTATACAGATAGATGTGTTTTTTAAGTCTAAATCAAACACGGTTTGTGCTAGCTCCTTGAAACTTGACAAAATAAAGTAGTTCAAAGTTCTGTCTTTGTGGTTTGTTTCCTCTTGAAATAGCCACAAGCAAAGACTGCGTAAAAAACATTCATTGGAAACTTGTTCCAAGCTTCCAAAATACTACTGGTTTTCTGAATACTCGGAAATTTTTTTTCATCCGACCTTGATGATCTCTGTGGTAATGATCAGTTCACTAAGTCCACTTAGCTGCCCAATATTCACTCTTCTAGGATGAAGCGTTCGTTACCAGTAACAGTTTGAGTTTTTAGGTTTCACTCTATTTCCTCCTATACAGATAGATGTGTTTTTTAAGTCTAAATCAAACACGGTTTGTGCTAGCTCCTTGAAACTTGACAAAATAAAGTAGTTCTAAGTTCTGTCTTTGTGGTTTGTTTCCTCTTGAAATAGCCACAAGCAAAGACTGCGTAAAACACCTTTATTGGAAAGGTGTTCCAAGCTTCCAAAATACTACTGGTTTTCTGAATACTCGGCAAATTTTTTTTCATCCGACCTTGATGATCTCTGTGGTAATGATCAGTTCACTAAGTCCACTTACCTGCCCAATTTTCACTCTTCTAGGATGAAGCGTTCGTTACCAGTAACAGTTTGAATTTTTAGGTTTCACTCTATTTCCTCCTATATATATAGATGTGTTTGGAAGTCTAAATCAAACACGGTTTGTGCTAGCTCCTTGAAACTTGACAAAATAAAGTAGTTCTAAGTTCTGTCTTTGTGGTTTGTTTCCTCTTGAAATAGCCACAAGCAAACACTGCGTAAAACACCTTCATTGGAAAGGTGTGCCAAGCTTCCAAAATACTACTGGTTTTCTGAATACTCGGCAAATTTTTTTTCATCCGACCTTGATGATCTGTGTGGTAATGATCAGTTCACTAAGTCCACTTACCTGCCCAATTTTCACTCTTCTAGGATGAAGCGTTCGTTACCAGGAACAGTTTGAATTTTTAGGTTTCACTCTATTTCCTCCTATACAGATAGATGTGTTTTTTAAGTCTAAATCAAACACGGTTTGTGCTAGCTCCTTGAAACTTGACAAAATAAAGTAGTTCTAAGTTCTGTCTTTGTGGTTTGTTTCCTCTTGAAATAGCCACAAGCAAAGACTGCGTAAAACACCTTTATTGGAAAGGTGTTCCAAGCTTCCAAAATACTACTGGTTTTCTGAATACTCGGCAAATTTTTTTTCATCCGACCTTGATGATCTCTGTGGTAATGATCAGTTCACTAAGTCCACTTAGCTGCCCAATTTTCACTCTTCTAGGATGAAGCATTCGTTACCAGTAACAGTTTGAATTTTTAGGTTTCACTCTATTTCCTCCTATACAGATAGATGTGTTTTTTAAGTCTAAATCAAACACGGTTTGTGCTAGCTCCTTGAAACTTGACAAAATAAAGTAGTTCTAAGTTCTGTCTTTGTGGTTTGTTTCCTCTTGAAATAGCCACAAGCAAAGACTGCATAAAACACCTTTATTGGAAAGGTGTTCCAAGCTTCCAAAATACTACTGGTTTTCTGAATACTCGGCAAATTTTTTTTCATCCGAACTTGATGATCTCTGTGGTAATGATCAGTTCACTAAGTCCACTTAGCTGCCCAATTTTCAGTCTTCTAGGATGAAGCGTTCGTTACCAGTAACAGTTTGAATTTTTAGGTTTCACTCTATTTCCTCCTATACTGATAGATGTGTTTTTTAAGTCTAAATCAAACACGGTTTGTGCTAGCTCCTTGAAACTTGACAAAATAAAGTAGTTCTAAGTTCTGTCTTTGTGGTTTGTTTCCTCTTGAAGTAGCCTCAAGCAAAGACTGCATAAAACACCTTCATTGGAAAGGTGTGCCAAGCTTCCAAAAAACTACTGGTTTTCAGAATAATCGGCAAAATTTTTTTTCATCTGACCTTGATGATCTCTGTGGTAATGATCAGTTTACTTAGTCCACTTAGCTGCCCAATATTCACTCTTCTAGGATGAAGCGTTCGTTACCAGTAACAGTTTGAGTTTTTAGGTTTCACTCTATTTCCTCCTATATATATAGATGTGTTTGGAAGTCTAAATCAAACACGGTTTGTGCTAGCTCCTTGAAACTTGACAAAATAAAGTAGTTCTAAGTTCTGTCTTTGTGGTTTGTTTCCTCTTGAAATAGCCACAAGCAAACACTGCGTAAAACACCTTTATTGGAAAGGTGTTCCAAGCTTCCAAAATACTACTGGTTTTCTGAATACTCGGCAAATTTTTTTTCATCCGACCTTGATGATCTCTGTGGTAATGATCAGTTCACTAAGTCCACTTAGCTGCCCAATTTTCACTCTTCTAGGATGAAGCGTTCGTTACCAGTAACAGTTTGAATTTTTAGGTTTCACTCTATTTCCTCCTATACAGATAGATGTGTTTTTTAAGTCTAAATCAAACACGGTTTGTGCTAGCTCCATGAAACTTGACAAAATAAAGTAGTTCAAAGTTCTGTCTTTGTGGTTTGTTTCCTCTTGAAATAGCCACAAGCAAAGACTGCGTAAAAAACATTCATTGGAAAGGTGTTCCAAGCTTCCAAAATACTACTGGTTTTCTGAATACTAGGAAATTTTTTTTCATCCGACCTTGATGATCTCTGTGGTAATGATCAGTTCACTAAGTCCACTTAGCTGCCCAATTTCCAATCTTCCAGGATGAAGCATTCGTTACCAGTAAAAGTTTGAATTTTTAGGTTTCACTCTATTTCCTCCTATAGAGATAGATGTGTTTCTTAAGTCTAAATCAAACACGGTTTGTGCTAGCTCCTTGAAACTTGACAAAATAAAGTAGTTCTAAGTTCTCTCTTTGTGGTTTGTTTCCTCTTGAAATAGCCACAAGCAAAGACTGCATAAAACACCTTTATTGGAAAGGTGTTCCAAGCTTCCAAAATACTACTGGTTTTCTGAATACTCGGTAAATTTTTTTTCATCCGACCTTGATGATCTCTGTGGTAATGATCAGTTCACTAAGTCCACTTACCTGCCCAATTTTCACTCTTCTAGGATGAAGCGTTCGTTACCAGTAACAGTTTGAATCTTTAGGTTTCACTCTATTTCCTCCTATACAGATAGATGTGTTTTTTAAGTAAAAATCAAACACGGTTTGTGCTAGCTCCTTGAAACTTGACAAAATAAAGTAGTTCTAAGTTCTGTCTTTGTGGTTTGTTTCCTCTTGAAATAGCCACAAGCAAACACTGCGTAAAACACCTTGATTTGAAAGGTGTTCCAAGCTTCCAAAATACTACTGGTTTTCTGAATACTCGGCAAATTTTTTTTCATCCGACCTTGATGATCTCTGTGGTAATGATCAGTTCACTAAGTCCACTTAGCTGCCCAATTTTCACTCTTCTAGGATGAAGCGTTCGTTACCAGTAACAGTTTGAATTTTTAGGTTTCACTCTATTTCCTCCTATACAGATAGATGTGTTTTTTAAGTCTAAATCAAACACGGTTTGTGCTAGCTCCTTGAAACTTGACAAAATAAAGTAGTTCTAAGTTCTGTCTTTGTGGTTTGTTTCCTCTTGAAATAGCCACAAGCAAACACTGCGTAAAACACCTTGATTTGAAAGGTGTTCCAAGCTTCCAAAATACTACTGGTTTTCTGAATACTAGGAAATTTTTTTTCATCCGACCTTGATGATCTCTGTGGTAATGATCAGTTCACTAAGTCCACTTAGCTGCCCAATTTCCAATCTTCCAGGATGAAGCATTCGTTACCAGTAAAAGTTTGAATTTTTAGGTTTCACTCTATTTCCTCCTATAGAGATAGATGTGTTTCTTAAGTCTAAATCAAACACGGTTTGTGCTAGCTCCTTGAAACTTGACAAAATAAAGTAGTTCTAAGTTCTCTCTTTGTGGTTTGTTTCCTCTTGAAATAGCCACAAGCAAAGACTGCGTAAAACACCTTTATTGGAAAGGTGTTCCAAGCTTCCAAAATACTACTGGTTTTCTGAATACTCGGTAAATTTTTTTTCATCCGACCTTGATGATCTCTGTGGTAATGATCAGTTCACTAAGTCCACTTACCTGCCCAATTTTCACTCTTCTAGGATGAAGCGTTCGTTACCAGTAACAGTTTGAATTTTTAGGTTTCACTCTATTTCCTCCTATACAGATAGATGTGTTTTTTAAGTAAAAATCAAACACGGTTTGTGCTAGCTCCTTGAAACTTGACAAAATAAAGTAGTTCTAAGTTCTGTCTTTGTGGTTTGTTTCCTCTTGAAATAGCCACAAGCAAACACTGCGTAAAACACCTTGATTTGAAAGGTGTTCCAAGCTTCCAAAATACTACTGGTTTTCTGAATACTCGGCAAATTTTTTTTCATCCGACCTTGATGATCTCTGTGGTAATGATCAGTTCACTAAGTCCACTTAGCTGCCCAATTTTCACTCTTCTAGGATGAAGCGTTCGTTACCAGTAACAGTTTGAATTTTTAGGTTTCACTCTATTTCCTCCTATACAGATAGATGTGTTTTTTAAGTCTAAATCAAACACGGTTTGTGCTAGCTCCTTGAAACTTGACAAAATAAAGTAGTTCTAAGTTCTGTCTTTGTGGTTTGTTTCCTCTTGAAATAGCCACAAGCAAACACTGCGTAAAACACCTTGATTTGAAAGGTGTTCCAAGCTTCCAAAATACTACTGGTTTTCTGAATACTCGGCAAATTTTTTTTCATCCGACCTTGATGATCTCTGTGGTAATGATCAGTTCACTAAGTCCACTTAGCTGCCCAATTTTCACTCTTCTAGGATGAAGCGTTCGTTACCAGTAACAGTTTGAATTTTTAGGTTTCACTCTATTTCCTCCTATACAGATAGATGTGTTTTTTAAGTCTAAATCAAACACGGTTTGTGCTAGCTCCTTGAAACTTGACAAAATAAAGTAGTTCTAAGTTCTGTCTTTGTGGTTTGTTTCCTCTTGAAATAGCCACAAGCCAAGACTGCGTAAAACACCTTTATTGGAAAGGTGTGCCAAGCTTCCAAAATAATACTGGTTTTCTGAATACTCGGCAAAATTTTTTTCATCCGACCTTGATGATCTCTGTGGTAATGATCAGTTCACTAAGTCCACTTAGCTTCCCAACTTTCACTCTTCTAGGATGAAGCGTTCGTTACCAGTAACAGTTTGAATTTTTAGGTTTCACTCTATTTCCTCCTATACAGATAGATGTGTTTTTTAAGTCTAAATCAAACACGGTTTGTGCTAGCTCCTTGAAACTTGACAAAATAAAGTATTTCTAAGTTCTGTCTTTGTGGTTTGTTTCCTCTTGAAATAGGCACAAGCAAACACTGCGTAAAACACCTTTATTGGAAAGGTGTTCCAAGCTTCCAAAATACTACTGGTTTTCTGAATACTCGGCAAATTTTTTTTCATCCGACCTTGATGATCTCTGTGGTAATGATCAGTTCACTAAGTCCACTTACCTGCCCAATTTTCACTCTTCTAGGATGAAGCGTTCGTTACCAGTAACAGTTTGAATTTTTAGGTTTCACTCTATTTCCTCCTATACAGATAGATGTGTTTTTTAAGTCTAAATCAAACACGGTTTGTGCTAGCTCCATGAAACTTGACAAAATAAAGTAGTTCTAAGTTGTGTCTTTGTGGTTTGTTTCCTCTTGAAATAGCCACAAGCAAAGACTGTGTAAAACACATTCATTGGAAAGGTGTTCCAAGCTTCCAAAATACTACTGGTTTTCTGAATACTCGGCAAATTTTTTTTCATCCGACGTTGATGATCTCCGTGGTAATGATCAGTTCACTAAGTCCACTTAGCTGCGCAACTTTCACTCTTCTAGGATGAAGCGTTCGTTACCAGTAACAGTTTGAATTTTTAGGTTTCACTCTATTTCCTCCTATACAGATAGATGTGTTTTTTAAGTCTAAATCAAACACGGTTTGTGCTAGCTCCTTGAAACTTGACAAAATAAAGTAGTTCTAAGTTCTGTCTTTGTGGTTTGTTTCCTCTTGAAATAGCCACAAGCAAAGACTGCGTAAAACACCTTTATTGGAAAGGTGTTCCAAGCTTCCAAAATACTAGTGGTTTTCTGAATACTCGCCAAATTCTTTTTCATCCGACCTTGATGATCTCTGTGGTAATGATCAGTTCACTAAGTCCACTTACCTGCCCAATTTTCACTCTTCTAGGATGAAGCGTTCGTTACGAGTAACAGTTTGAATTTTCAGGTTTCACTCTATTTCCTCCTATACAGATAGATGTGTTTTTTAAGTCTAAATCAAACACGGTTTGTGCTAGCTCCTTGAAACTTGACAAAATAAAGTAGTTCTAAGTTCTGTCTTTGTGGTTTGTTTCCTCTTGAAATAGCCACAAGCAAACACTGCGTAAAACACCTTTATTGGAAAGGTGTTCCAAGCTTCCAAAATACTACTGGTTTTCTGAATACTCGGCAAATTTTTTTTCATCCGACCTTG
>NW_027515170.1:0-42158 GCF_048772815.1 Callospermophilus lateralis
AAGTAGCCCTAGGCACAGACTTTGGAAAAGCACTTTCATTGAGAGGGGTTCCCAAGCTTCTAAGAAATAACGAGTTTCCGAAATACCAGCAAATATTTTTTCACCCAATCTTGATGATACTTGGAGCTAATGATCAGTACACAAAACCCACTTGGCTCACCAAATTTTGTTCTTCCTGGTTGAAGCATTCGTCTACAGTAGCAGTTTTTATATTTAGGTTTCCCTCTGTTCTCTCCTATATAGAAAGATGAATTTGGAACTCTAAATCCAACATGGTTTGTATAGCTCTTTGAAACTTGACAAAATAAAGGAGTTCTCAGTTTTGTCTCCATGGTTTGTTTCCTCTTCAAGTAGCCCTAGGCACAGACTGTGGAAAGCACTTTCATTGAGATGGGTTGCCAAGCTTCTAAGAAATAACGAGTTTCGAAATACCAGCCAATATTTTTTCACCCAAATTTGATGATTCTTGGTGGTAATGATCAGTACACAAATCCCACTTGGCTCACGAAATTTTGGTCTTCTAGATTGAAGCTATCGTGTACAGTAGCAGTTTTTATATTTAAGTTTCCCTCGGTTCTCTCCAATATAGATAGATGAATTTGGAACTCTAAATCCAACATGGTTTGTAGTAGCTCTTTGAAACTTGACAAAATAAAGGAGTTCTCAGATTTTTCTCTATGGTTTGTTTCCTCTTCAAGTAGCCCTAGGCACAGACTTTGGAAAAGCACTTTCATTGAGAGGGGTTGCCAAGCTTCTAAGAAATAACGAGTTTCCGAAATACCAGCAAATATTTTTTCACCGAATCTTGATGATACTTGGAGGTAATGATCAGTACACAAATCCCACATGGCTCACCAAATTTTGTTCTTCTAGGTTGAAGCGTTCGTCTACAGTAGCAGTTTTTATATTTAGGTTTCTCTCTGTTCTCTCCTATATAGATAGATGAATTTGGAACTCTAAATCCAACAGGGTTTGTAGTAGCTCTTTGAAACTTGACAAAATAAAGGAGTTCGCAGATTTGTCTCTATGATTTGTTTCCTCTTCAGGTAGCCCTAGGCACAGACTGTGGAAAAGCACTTTCATTGAGA
This sequence comes from Callospermophilus lateralis, assembly GCF_048772815.1. Classification (NCBI taxonomy): domain Eukaryota; kingdom Metazoa; phylum Chordata; class Mammalia; order Rodentia; family Sciuridae; genus Callospermophilus; species Callospermophilus lateralis. Next base: position 1,089 of record NW_027515170.1, read on the forward strand.
GGGGTTGCCAAGCTTCTAAGAAATAACGAGTTTCAAAATACCAGCAAATATTTTTTCACCCAAATTTGATGATTCTTGGTGGTAATGATCAGTACACAAATCCCACTTGGCTCACGAAATTTTGTTCTTCTAGTTTGAAGCTTTCGTCTACAGTAGCAGTTTTTATATTTAGGATTCCCTTTGTTCTCTCATATATAGATAGATGAATTTGGAACTCTAAATCCAACATGTTTTGTAGTAGCTCTTTGAAACTTGAGAAAATAAAGGAGTTCTCAGATTTGCCTCTATGGTTTGTTTCCTCTTAAAGTAGCCCTAGGCACAGACTGTGGAATAGCACTTTCATTGAGAGGGGTTGCCAAGCTTCTAAGAAATAACGAGTTTCCGAAATACCAGCAAATATTTTTTCACCCAATCTTGATGATACTTGGTGGTAATGATCAGTACACAAATCCCACTTGGCTTACCAAATTTTGTTCTTCTAGGTTGAAGCGTTCGTCTACAGTAGCAGTTTTTATATTTAAGTTTCCCTCGGTTCTCTCCTATATAGATAGATGAATTTGGAACTCTAAATCCAACATGGTTTGTAGTAGCTCTTTGAAACTTGACAAAATAAAGGAGTTCTCAGATTTGCCTCTATGGTTTGTTTCCTCTTCAAGTAGCCCTAGGCACAGACTCTGGAAAAGCACTTTCATTGAGAGGGGTTGCCAAGCTTCTAAGAAATTACGAGTTTCCGAAATACCAGCAAAAATTTTTTCACCCAATCTTGATGATATTTGGAGCTAATGATCAGTACACAAATCCGACTTCCCTCACCAAATTTTGTTCTTCTAGGTTGAAGCGTTCGTCGACAGTAGCAGTTTTTATATTTAGGTTTCCCTCTGTTCTCTCCTATATAGAAAGATGAATTCGGAACTCTAAATCCAACATGGTTTGTAGTAGCTCTTTGAAACTTGACAAAATAAAGGAGTTCTCAGTTTTGTCTCTATGGTTTGTTTCCTCTTCAAGTAGCCCAAGGCCCAGACTGTGGAAAGCACTTTCATTGAGATGGGTTGCCAAGCTTCTAAGAAATAACGAGTTTCCGAAATACCAGCAAATATTATTTCACCCAATCTTGTTGATACTTGGTGGTAATGATCAGTATACAAATCCCACTTGGCTCACCAAATTTTGTTCTTCTAGGTTGAAGCGTTCGTCTACAGTAGCAGTTTTTATATTTAAGTTTCCCTCGGTTCTCTCCAATATAGATAGATGAATTTGGAACTCTAAATCCAACATGGTTTGTAGTAGCTCTTTGAAACTTGACAAAATAAAGGAGTTCCCCGATTTTTCTCTATGGTTTGTTTCCTCTTCAAGTAGCCCTAGGCACAGACTTTGGAAAAGCACTTTCATTGAGAGGGGTTGCCAAGCTTCTAAGAAATAACGAGTTTCCGAATTACCAGCAAATATTTTTTCACCCAATCTTGATGATACTTGGAGCTAATGATCAGTACACAAATCCCACTTGGCTCACCAAATTTTGTTCTTCTTGGTTGAAGCGTTCGTCTACAGTAGCAGTTTTTATATTTAGGGTTAACTCTGTTCTCTCCTATATAGAAAGATGAATTTGGAACTCTAAATCCAACATGGATTGTAGTAGCTCTTTGAAACTTGACAAAATAAAGGAGTTCTCAGTTTTGTGTTTATGGTTTGTTTCCTCTTCAAGTAGCCCTAGGCACAGACTGTGGAAAGCACTTTCATTGAGATGGGTTGCCAAGCTTCTAAGAAATAACGAGTTTCCGAAATACCAGCAAATATTTTTTCACACAATCTAGTTGAAACTTGGTGGCAATGATCAGTACACAAATCCCACTTGGCTCACGAAATTTTGTTCTTCTAGTTTGAAGCTTTCGTCTACAGTAGCAGTTTTTATATTTAGGTTTCCCTTTGTTCTCTCATATATAGATAGATGAATTTGGAACTCTAAATCCATCATGGTTTGTAGTAGCTCTTTGAAACTTGACAAAATAAAGGAGTTCTCAGATTTGCCTCTATGGTTTGTTGCCTCTTCAAGTAGCCCTAGGCACAGACTGTGAAAAAGCACTTTCATTGAGAGGGGTTGCCAAGCTTCTAAGAAATAACGAGTTTCCGAAAAACCAGCAAATATTTTTTCACCCAATCTTGATGATACTTGTTGCTAATGATCAGTACACATATCCCACTTGGCTCACCAAATTTAGTTCTTCTAGGTTGAAGCGTTCGTGTACAGTAGCAGTTTTTATATTTAGGTTTCCCTCTGTTCTCTCCTATACAGATAGATGAAATTGGAACTCTAAATCCAACATGGTTTGTAGTAGCTCTTTGAAACTTGACAAAATAAAGGAGTTCTCAATTTTGTCTCTATGGTTTGTTTCCTCTTCAAGTAGCCCTAGGCACAGACTGTGGAAAGCACTTTCATTGAGATGGGTTGCCAAGCTTCTAAGAAATAACGAGTCTCCGAAATACCAGCAAATATTGTTTCACACAATCTTGTTGATACTTGGTGGTAATGATCAGTATTCAAATCCCACTTGGCTCACCAAATTTTGTTCTTCTAGGTTGAAGCGTTCGTCTACAGTAGCAGTTTTTATATTTAGGTTCATCTGTTCTCTCCTATATAGATAGATGAATTTGGAACTCTAAATCCAACATGGTTTGTAGTAGCTCTTTGAAACTTGACAAAATAAAGGAGTTCTCAGATTTGCCTCTATGGTTTGTTGCCTCTTCAAGTAGCCCTAGGCACAGACTGAGAAAAAGCACTTTCATTGAGAGGGGTTGCCAAGCTTCTAAGAAATAACGAGTTTCCGAAAAACCAGCAAATATTTTTTCACCCAATCTTGATGATACTTGTTGCTAATGATCAGTACACATATCCCACTTGGCTCACCAAATTTAGTTCTTCTAGGTTGAAGCGTTCGTGTACAGTAGCAGTTTTTATATTTAGGTTTCCCTCTGTTCTCTCCTATACAGATAGATGAAATTGGAACTCTAAATCCAACATGGTTTGTAGTAGCTCTTTGAAACTTGACAAAATAAAGGAGTTCTCAATTTTGTCTCTATGGTTTGTTTCCTCTTCAAGTAGCCCTAGGCACAGACTGTGGAAAGCACTTTCATTGAGATGGGTTGCCAAGCTTCTAAGAAATAACGAGTCTCCGAAATACCAGCAAATATTGTTTCACACAATCTTGTTGATACTTGGTGGTAATGATCAGTATTCAAATCCCACTTGGCTCACCAAATTTTGTTCTTCTATGTTGAAGCGTTCGTCTACAGTAGCAGTTTTTATATTTAGGTTTCTCTCTGTTCTCTCCTATATAGATAGATGAATTTGGAACTCTAAATCCAATATGGTTTGTAGTAGCTCTTTGAAACTTGACAAAATAAAGGAGGTCTCAGATTTGTCTCTATGGTTTGTTTCCTCTTCAAGTAGCCGTAGGCACAGACTGAGGGAAAGCACTTTCATTGAGAGGCGTTGCCAAGCTTCTAAGAAATAACGAGTTTCGAAATACCAGCAAATATTTTTTCACCCAAATTTGATGATTCTTGGTGGTAATGATCAGTACACAAATCCCACTTGGCTCACGAAATTTTGTTCTTCTAGGTTCAAGCGATCGTCTACAGTAGCAGTTTTTATATTTAAGTTTCCCTCGGTTCTCTCCTATATAGATAGATGAATTTGGAACTCTAAATCCAACATGGTTTGTAGTAGCTCTTTGAAACTTGACAAAATAAAGGAGTTCTCTGATTTTTCTCTATGTTTTGTTTCCTCTTCAAGTAGCCCTAGGCACAGATTTGGAAAAGCACTTTCATTGAAGTGGGTTTCCAAGCTTCTAAGAAATAACGAGTTTCCGAAATACCAGCAAATATTTTTTCACCCAATCTTGATGATACTTGGAGCTAATGATCAGTACACAAATCCCACTTGGCTCACCAAATTTTGTTCTTCTTGGTTGAAGCGTTCGTCTACAGTAGCAGTTTTTATATTTAGGTTTCCCTCTGTTCTCTCCTATATAGAAAGATGAATTTGGAACTCTAAATCCAACATGGTTTGTAGTAGCTCTTTGAAACTTGACAAAATAAAAGAGTTCTCAGTTTTGTCTCTATGGTTTGTTTCCTCTTCAAGTAGCCCTAGGCACAGACTGTGGAAAGCACTTTCATTATGATGGGTTGCCAAGCTTCTAAGAAATAACGAGTTTCCGAAATACCAGCAAATATTTTTTCACACAATCTTGTTGATACTTGGTGGTAATGATCAGTACACAAATCCCACTTGGCTCACCAAATTTTGTTCTTCTAGGTTGAAGCGTTCGTCTACAGTAGCAGTTTTTATATTTAGGTTTCTCTCTGTTCTCTCCTATATAGATAGATGAATTTGGAACTCTAAATCCAACATGGTTTGTAGTAGCTCTTTGAAACTTGACAAAATAAAGGAGTTCTCTAATTTTTCTCTATGGTATGTTTCCTCATCAAATAGCCCTAGGCACAGACTTTGGAAAAGCACTTTCATTGAGAGGGGTTGCCAAGCTTCTAAGAAATAACGAGTTTCAGAAATACCAGCAAATATTTTTTCACCCAATCTTGATGATACTTAGAGCTAATGATCAGTACACAAATCCCACTTGGCTCACCAAATTTTGTTCTTCTTGGTTGAAGCGTTCGTCTACAGTAGCAGTATTTATATTTAGGTTTCCCTTTGTTCTCTCCTATATAGAAAGATGAATTTGGAACTCTAAATCCAACATGGTTTGTAGTAGCTCTTTGAAACTTGACAAAATAAAGGAGTTCTCAGTTTTGTCTCTATTGTTTGTTTCCTCCTCAAGTAGCCCTAGGCACAGACTGTGGAAAGCACTTTCATTGAGATGGGTTGCCAAGCTTCTAAGAAATTACGAGTTTCCGAAATACCAGCAATTATTGTTTCACACAATCTTGTTGATACTTGGTGGTAATGATCAGTACACAAATCCCACTTGGCTCACCAAATTTTGTTCTTCTAGGTTGAAGCGTTCGTCTACAGTAGCAGTTTTTATATTTAGGTTTCTCTCTGTTCTCTCCTATATAGATAGATGAATTTGGAACTCTAAATCCAACATGGTTTGTAGTAGCTCTTTGACACTTGACAAAATAAAGGAGTTCTCTAATTTTTCTCTATGGTTTGTTTCCTCTTCAAATAGCCCTAGGCACAGACTTTGGAAAAGCGCTTTCATTGAGAGGGGTTGCCAAGCTTCTAAGAAATAACGAGTTTCAGAAATACCAGCAAATATTTTTTCACCCAATCTTGATGATACTTGGAGCTAATGATCAGTACACAAATCCCACTTGGATCACCAAATTTTGTTCTTCTTGGTTGAAGCGTTCGTCTACAGTAGCAGGTTTTATATTTAGGTTTCTCTCTGTTCTCTCCTATATAGATAGATGAATTTGGAACTCTAAATCCAACATGGTTTGTAGTAGCTCTTTGAAACTTGACAAATAAATGAGGTCTCAGATTTGTCTCTATGGTTTGTTTCCTCTTCAAGTAGCCGTAGGCACAGACTGTGGGAAAGCACTTTCATTGAGAGGGGTTGCCAAACTTCTAAGAAATAACGAGTTTTGAAATACCAGCAAATATTTTTTCACCCAAATTTGATGATTCTTGTTGGTAATGATCAGTACAGAAATCCCACTTGGCTCACGAAATTTTGTTCTTCTAGGTTGAAGCGTTCGTCTACAGTAGCAGTTTTATATTTAAGTTTCCCTCGGTTCTCTCTATATAGAAAGATGAATTTGGAACTCCTAAATGCAACATGGTTTGTAGTAGCTCTTTGAAACTTGACAAAATAAAGGAGTTCTCAGTTTTGTCTCTATTGTTGTTTCCTCTCAAGTAGCCTAGGCACAGACTGTGGAAAGCACTTTCATTGAGATGGCTTGCCAAGCTTCTAAGAAAATTACGAGTTTCCGAAATACCAGCAAATATTATTTCACACAATCTTGTTGATACTTGGTGGTAATGATCAGTATACAAATCCCACTTGGCTCACCAAATTTTGTTCTTCTAGGTTGAAGCGTTCGTCTACAGTAGCAGTTTTTATATTTAGGTTTCTCTCTGTTCTCTCCTATATAGATAGATGAATTTGGAACTTTAAATCCAACATGGTTTGCAGTAGCTCTTTGAAACTTGACAAAATAAAGGAGGTCTCATATTTGTCTATATGGTTTGTTTCCTCTTCAAGTAGCCGTAGGCACAGACTGTGGGAAAGCACTTTCATTGAGAGGGGTTGCCAAACTTCTAAGAAATAACGAGTTTCGAAATACCAGCAAATATTTTTTCACCCAAATTTGATGATTCTTGGTGGTAATGATCAGTACACAAATCCCACTTGGCTCACGAAATTTTGTTCTTCTAGGTTGAACCGTTCGTCTACAGTAGCAGTTTTTATATTTAAGTTTCCCTCGGTTCTCTCCTATATAGATAGATGAATTTGGAACTCTAAATCCAACATGGTTTGTAGTAGCTCTTTGAAACTTGACAAAATAAAGGAGTTCTCTGATTTTTCTCTATGGTTTGTTTCCTCTTCAAGTAGCCCTAGGCACAGACTTTGGAAAAGCACTTTCATTGAGAGGGGTTGCCAAGCTTCTAAGAAATAACGAGTTTCCGAAATACCAGCAAATATTTTTTCACCCAATCTTGATGATACTTGGAGCTAATGATAAGTACACAAATCCCACTTGGCTCACCAAATTTTGTTCTTCTTGGTTGAAGCGTTCGTCTACAGTAGCAGTTTTTATATTTAGGTTTCCCTCTGTTCTCTCCTATATAGAAAGATGAATTTGGAACTCTAAATCCAACATGGTTTGTAGTAGCTCTTTGAAACTTGACAAAATAAAGGAGTTCTCAGTTTGTCTCTATGGTTTGTTTCCTCTTCAAGTAGCCCTAGGCACAGACTGTGGAAAGCACTTTCATTGAGATGGGTTGCCAAGCTTCTAAGAAATATCGAGTTTCCGAAATACCAGCTAATATTTTTTCACACAATCTTGTTGATACTTGGTGGTAATGATCAGTACACAAATCCCACTTGGCTCACCAAATTTTGTTCTTCTAGGTTGAAGCGTTCGTCTACAGTAGCAGTTTTTATATTTAGGTTTCTCTCTGTTCTCTCCTATATAGATAGATGAATTTGGAACTCTAAATCCAACATGGTTTGTAGTAGCTCTTTGAAACTTGACAAAATAAAGGAGTTCTCCGATTTTTCTCTATGGTTTGTTTCCTCTTCAAGTAGCCCTAGGCACAGACTTTGGAAAAGCACTTTCATTGAGAGGGGTTGCCAAGCTTCTAAGAAATAACGAGTTTCCGAAATACCAGCAAATATTTTTTCACCCAATCTTGATGATACTTGGAGCTAATGATCAGTACACAAATCCCACTTGGCTCACGAAATTTTGTTCTTCTTGGTTGAAGCGTTCGTCTACAGTAGCAGTTTTTATATTTAGGTTTCACTCTGTTCTCTCATATATAGATAGATGAATTTGGAACTCTAAATCCAACATGGTTTGTAGTAGCTCTTTGAAACTTGACAAAATAAAGGAGTTCTCAGTTTTTTCTCTATGGTTTGTTTCCTCTTCAAGTAGCCCTAGGCACAGACTGTGGAATAGCACTTTCATTGAGAGGGGTTGCAAAGCTTCTAAGAAATAACGAGTTTTCGAAATACCAGCAAATATTTTTTCACCCAATCTTGATGATACTTGGTGGTAATGATCAGTACACAAATCCCACTTGGCTCACCAAATTTTGTTCTTCTAGGTTGAAGCGTTCGTCTACAGTAGCAGTTTTTATATTTAAGTTTCCCTCGGTTCTCTCCTATATAGATACATGAATTTGGAACTCTAAATCCAACATGGTTTGTAGTAGCTCTTTGAAACTTGACAAAATAAAGGAGTTCTACGATTTTTCTCTATGGTTTGTTTCCTCTTCAAGTAGCCCTAGGCACAGACTGTGGAAAGCACTTTCATTGAGATGGGTTGCCAAGCTTCTAAGAAATTACGAGTTTCCGAAATACCAGCAAATATTATTTCACACAATCTTGTTGATACTTGGTGGTAATGATCAGTATACAAATCCCACTTGGCTCACCAAATTTTGGTCTTCTAAGTTGAAGCGTTCGTGTACAGTAGCAGTTTTTATATTTAGGTTTCTCTCTGTTCTCTCCTATATAGATAGATTAATTTGGAACTCTAAATCCAATATGGTTTGTAGTAGCTCTTTGAAACTTGACAAAATAAAGGAGGTCTCAGATTTGTCTCTATGGTTTGTTTCCTCTTCAAGTAGCCGTAGGCACAGACTGTGGGAAAGCACTTTCATTGAGAGGCGTTGCCAAGCTTCTAAGAAATAACGAGTTTCGAAATACCAGCAAATGTTTTTTCACCCAAATTTGATGATTCTTGGTGGTAATGATCAGTACACAAATCCCACTTGGCTCACGAAATTTTGTTCTTCTAGGTTGAAGCGTTCGTCTACAGTAGCAGTTTTTATATTTAAGTTTCCCTCGGTTCTCTCCTATATAGATAGATGAATTTGGAACTCTAAATCCAACATGGTTTGTAGTAGCTCTTTGAAACTTGACAAAATAAAGGAGTTCTCTGATTTTTCTCTATGTTTTGTTTCCTCTTCAAGTAGCCCTAGGCACAGACTTTGGAAAAGCACTTTCATTGAGAGGGATTTCCAAGCTTCTAAAAAATAACGAGTTTCCGAAATACCAGCAAATATTTTTTTCACCCAATCTTGATGATACATGGAGCTAATGATCAGTACACAAATCCCACTTGGATCACCAATTTTGTTCTTCTTGGTTGAAGCCGTTCGTCTACAGTAGCAGTTTTTATATTTAGGTTTCCTCAGTTCTCTCCTATATAGAAAGATGAATTTGGAACTCTAAATCCAACATGGTTTGTAGTATCTCTTTGAAACTTGACAAAATAAAAGAGTTCTCAGTTTTGTCTCTATGGTTTGTTTCCTCTTCAAGTAGCCCTAGGCACAGACTGTGGAAAGCACTTTCATTGAGATGGGTTGCCAAGCTTCTAAGAAATAACGAGTTTCAGAAATACCAGCAAATATTTTTTCACACAATCTTGTTGATACTTGGTGGTAATGATCAGTACACAAATCCCAACTTGGCCTCACCAAATTTTGTTCTTCTAGGTTGAAGCGTTCATCTACAGTAGCAGTTTTATATTTTAGGTTTCTCTCTGTTCTCTCCTATATAGATAGATGAATTTGGAACTCTAAATCCAACATGGTTTGTAGTAGCTCTTTGAAACTTGACAAAATAAAGGAGGTCTCAGATTTGTCACTATGGTTTGTTTCCTCTTCAAGTAGCCGTAGGCACAGACTGTGGGAAAGCACTTTCATCGAGAGGGGTTGCCAAGCTTCTAAGAAATAACGAGTTTCGAAATACCAGCAAATATTTTTTCACCCAAATTTGATGATTCTTGGTGGTAATGATCAGTACACAAATCCCACTTGGCTCACGAAATTTTGTTCTCTAGGTTGAAGCGTTCTTCTACAGTAGCAGTTTTTATATTTAAGTTTCCCTCGGTTCTCTCCTATATAGATAGATGAATTTGGAACTCTAAATCCAACATAGTTTGTAGTAGCTCTTTGAAACTTGACCAAAATAAGGAGTTCTCCGATTTTTCTCTATGGTTTGTTTCCTCTTCAAGTAGCCCTAGGCACAGACTGTGGAAAGCACTTTCATTGAGATGGGTTGCCAAGGTTCTAAGAAATAACGAGTTTTCGAAATACCAGCAAATACTTTTTCCACAATCTTGTTGATACATGGTGATAATGATCAGTACACAAATCCCACTTGGTTCACCAAATTTGTTCTTCTAGGTTGAAGCGTTCGTCTACAGTAGCAGTTTTTATATTTAGGTTTCTCTCTGTTCTCTCCTATATAGATAGATGAATTTGGAACTCTAAATACAACATGGTTTGTAGTAGCTCTTTGAAACTTGACAAAATAAAGGAGGTCTCAGATTTGTCTCTATGGTTTGTTTCCTCTTCAAGTAGTCCTAGGCACAGACTGTGGAAAATCACTTTCATTGAGAGCGGTTCGCAAGCTTCTAAGAAAATAACGAGTTTCCGAAATACCAGCAAATATTTTTTCACCCAATCTTGATGATACTTGGAGCTAATGATCAGTACACAAATCCCACGTGGATCACCAAATTTTGTTCTTCTTGGTTGAAGCGTTCGTCTACAGTAGCAGTTTTTATATTTAGGTTTCCCTCTGTTGTCTCCTATATAGAAAGATGAATTTGGAACTCTAAATCCAACATGGTTTGTAGTAGCTCTTTTGAAACTTGACAAAATAAAGGAGTTCTCAGTTTTGTCTCTATGGTTTGTTTCCTCTTCAAGTAGCCCTAGGCACAGACTGTGGAAAGCACTTTCATTGAGATGGGTTGCCAAGCTTCTAAGAAATAACGAGTTTCCGAAATACCAGCAAATATTTTTTCACACAATCTTGTTGATACTTGGTGGTAATGATCAGTACACAAATCCCACTTGGCTCACCAAATTTTGTTTTTCTAGGTGAAGCGTTCGTCTACTGTAGCAGTTTTTATATTTAGGTTTCCCTCTGTTCTCTCCTATATAGATAGATGAATTTGGAACTCTAAATCCAACATGGTTTGTAGTAGCTCTTTGAAACTTGACAAAATAAAGGAGGTCTCAGATTTGTCTCTATGGTTTGTTTCCTCTTCAAGTAGCCCTAGGCACAGACTTTGGAAAAGCACTTTCATTGAGAGGGGTTGCCAAGCTTCTAAGAAATAACGAGTTTCCGAAATACCAGCAAATATTTTTTCACCCAATCTTGATGATACTTGGAGCTAATGATCAGTACACAAATCCCACTTGGCTCACCAAATTTTGTTGTTCTTGGTTGAAGCGTTCGTCTACAGTAGCAGTTTTTATATTTAGGTTTCCCTCTGTTCTCTCCTATATAGAAAGATGAATTTGGAACTCTAAATCCAACATGGTTTGTAGTAGCTCTTTGGAACTTGACAAAATAAACGAGTTCTCAGTTTTTTCTCTATGGTTTGTTTCCTCTTCAAGTAGCCCTAGGCACAGACTGTGGAAAGCACTTTCATTGAGATGGGTTGCCAAGCTTCTAAGAAATAACGAGTTTCCGAAATACCAGCAAATATTTTTTTACACAATCTTGTTGATACTTGGTGGTAATGATCAGTACACAAATCCCACTTGGCTCACCAAATTTTGTTCTTCTAGGTTGAAGCGTTCGTCTACAGTAGCAGTTTTTATATTTAGGTTTCTCTCTGTTCTCTCCTATATAGATAGATGAATTTGGAACTCTAAATCCAACAGGGTTTGTAGTAGCTCTTTGAAACTTGACAAAATAAAGAAGGTCTCAGATTTGTCTCTATGGTTTGTTTCCTTTTCAAGTAGCCCTAGGCACAGACTGTGGGAAAGCACTTTCATTGAGAAGGCGTTGCCAAGCTTCTAAGAAATAACGAGTTTCGAAATACCAGCAAATGTTTTTTCACCCAAATTTGATGATTCTTGGTGGTAATGATCAGTACACAAATCCCACTTGGCTCACGAAACTTTTGTTCTTCTAGGTTGAAGCGTTCGTCTACAGTAGCAGTTTTTATATTAAGTTTCCCTCGGTTCTCTCCTATATAGATAGATTGAATTTGGAACTCTAAATCCAACATGGTTTGTAGTAGCTCTTTGAAACTTGACAAAATAAAGGAGTTCTCTGATTTTCTCTATGTTTTGTTTCCTCTCTCAAAGTAGCCCTAGGCACAGACTTTGGAAAAGCACTTTCATTGAGAGGGGTTTCCAAGCTCCTAAAAAATAACGAGTTTCCGAAATACCAGCAAATATTTTTTTTCACCCAATCTTGATGATACATGGAGCTAATGATCAGTACACAAATCCCACTTGGATCACCAAATTTTGTTCTTCATTAGGTTGAAGCGTTCGTCTACAGTAGCAGTTTTATATTAGGTTTCCCTGTGTCTCCCTTATAGAAAGATGAATTGGAACTCTAAATCCACATGGTTTGTAGTAGCTCTTTGGACTTGACAAAATAAAGGAGTTCTCAGTTTTTTCTCTATGGTTTGTTCCTCTTCAAGTAGCCCTAGGCACAGACTGTGGAAAGCACTTTAATTGAGAGGGGTTGCCAAGCTTCTAAGAAATAACGAGTTTCGAAATACCAGCAAATATTTTTCACCCAAATTTGATGATTCTTGGTGGTAATGATCAGTACACAAATCCACTTGGCTCACGAAATTTGTCTTCTATTGGAAGCTTTCGTCTACAGTAGCAGTTTTTATATTTAGGGTTCCCTTTTTTCTCTCATATATAGATAGATGAATTTGGAACTCTAAATCCAACATGGTTTGTAGTAGCTCTTTGAAACTTGACAAAAATAAAGGAATTCTCAGATTTACCTCTATGGTTTTTTCTCTTCAAGTAGCCCTAGGAACAGACTGTGGAAAAGCACTTTCATTGAGATTGGTTGCCAAGCTTCTAAGAAATAACGAGTTTCCGAAATACCAGGAAATATTATTTCACACAATCTTGTTGATACTTGGTGGTAATGATCAGTATACAAATCCCACTTGGCTCACCAAATTTTGTTTTTCTTCTAGGTGAAGCGTTCGCTACAGTAGCAGTTTTTATATTTAGGTTTCTCTTCTTTCTCCTATATAGATAGATGAATTTGGAACTCTAAATCCAACATGGTTTGTAGTAGCTCTTTGAACTTGACAAAATAAAGGAGGTCTCAGATTTGTCTCTATGGTTTGTTTTCCTCTTCAAGTAGCCGTAGGCACAGACTGTGGGAAAGCACTTTCATGAGCAGGAGTTGCCAAGTTCTAAGAATAACGAGTTTCGAAATACCAGCAAATATTTTTTCACCCAAATTTGATGATTCTTGGTGGTAATGATCAGTACACAAATCCCACTTGGCTCACGAAATTTTGTTCTTCTAGGTTGAAGCGTTCTTCTACAGTAGCAGTTTTTATATTTAAGTTTCCCTCGGTTCCTCTCCTATATAGATAGATGAATTTGGAACTCTAAATCCACATGGTTTGTAGTAGCTCTTTGAAACTGACAAAATAAAGATTCTCCGATTTTTCTCTATGGTTTGTTTCCTCTTCAAGTAGCCTAGGCACAGACTGTGGAAAGCACTTTCATTGAGATGGGTTGCCAAGGTTCTAAGAAATAACGAGTTTCCGAAATACCAGCAAATACTTTTTCCCACAATCTTGTTGATACTTGGTGATAATGATCAGTACACAAATCCCACTTGGCTCACCAAATTTTGTTCTTCTAGGTTGAAGCGTTCGTCTACAGTAGCAGTTTTATATTTAGGTTTCTCTCTTTTCTCTCCTATATAGATAGATGAATTTGGAACTCTAAATACAACATGGTTTGTAGTAGCTCTTTGAAACTTGACAAAATAAAGGAGGTCTCAGATTTGCCTCTATGGTTTGTTTCCTCTTAAAGTAGCCCTAGGCACAGACTGTGGAATAGCACTTTCATTGAGAGGGGTGCCAAGCTTCTAAGAAATAACGAGTTTCCGAAATACCAGCAAATATTTTTTCACCCAATCTTGATGATATTTGGTGGTAATGATCAGTACACAAATCCCACTTGGCTTACCAAAATTTTTGTTCTTCTAGGTTGAAGCGTTCGTCTACAGTAGCAGTTTTTATTTTTTAAGTTTCCTCGGTTCTCTCCTATATAGATAGATGAATTTGGAACTCTAAATCCAACATGGTTTGTAGTAGCTCTTTGAAACTTGACAAAATAAAGGGTTCTCAGATTTGCCTCTATGGTTTGTTTCCTCCTACAAGTAGCCCTAGGCACAGACTGTGGAAAAGCACTTTCATTGAGAGGGGTTGCCAGCTTCTAAGAAATAACGAGTTTCAGAAATACCAGCAAATATTTTTTCACCCAATCTTGATGATACTTGTTGCTAATGATCAGTACACATATCCCACTTGGCTCACCAATTTAGTTCTTCTAGGTTGAAGCGTTCGTGTACAGTAGCAGTTTTATATTTAGGTTTTCCTCTGTTCTCTCCTATACAGATAGATGAATTTGGAACTCTAAATCCAACATGGTTTGTAGTAGCTCTTTGAAACTTGACAAAATAAAAGGAGTTCTCAGTTTTGTCTCTATGGTTTGTTTCCTCTTCAAGTAGCCCTAGCACAGACTGTGGAAAGCACTTTCATTGAGATTGGTTGCCAGCTTCTAAGAAAAAACGAGTTTCCGAAATACCAGCAAATATTATTTCACACAATCTTGTTGATACTTGGTGGTAATGATCAGTATACAAATTCCACTTGGCTCACCAAATTTTGTTCTTCTAGGTTGAAGCGTTCGCTACAGTAGCAGTTTTTATATTTAGGTTTCTCTCTGTTCTCTCCTATATAGATAGATAAATTTGGAACTCTAAATCCAACATGGTTTGTAGTAGCTCTTTGAAACTTGACAAAATAAAGGAGGTCTCAGATTTGTCTCTATGGTTTGTTTCCTCTTCAAGTAGCCGTAGGCACAGACTGTGGGAAAGCACTTTCATTGAGAGGGGTTGCCAAGCTTCTAAGAAATAACGAGTTTCGAAATACCAGCAAATATTTTTTCACCCAAATTTGATGATTCTTGGTCGTAATGATCAGTACACAAATCCCACTTGGCTCACGAAATTTTGTTCTTCTAGGTTGAAGCGTTCTTCTACAGTAGCAGTTTTTATATTTAAGTTTCCCTCGGTTCTCTCCTATATAGATAGATGAATTTGGAACTCTAAATCCAACATGGTTTGTAGTAGCTCTTTGAAACTTGACAAAATAAAGGAGTTCTCAGTTTTGTCTCTATGGTTTGTTTCCTCCTCAAGTAGCCCTAGGCCCAGACTGTGGAAAGCACTTTCATTGAGATGGGTTGCCAAGCTTCTAAGAAATTACGAGTTTTCGAAATACCAGCAAATATTATTTCACACAATCTTGTTGATACTTGGTGGTAATGATCAGTATACAAATCCCACTTGGCTCACCAAATTTTGTTCTTCTAGGTTGAAGAGTTCGTCTACAGTAGCAGTTTTTATATTTAGGTTTCTCTCTGTTCTCTCCTATATAGATAGATGAATTTGGAACTATAAATCCAACATGGTTTGTAGTAGCTCTTTGAAACTTGACAAAATAAAGGAGTTCTCTGATTTTTCTCTATGGTTTGTTTCCTCTTCAAGTAGCCCTAGGCACAGACTTTGGAAAAGCACTTTCATTGAGAGGGGTTGCCAAGCTTCTAAGAAATAACGAGTTTCCGAAATACCAGCAAATATTTTTTCACCCAATCTTGCTGATACTTGGAGCTAATGATCAGTACACAAATCCCACTTGGCTCACCAAATTTTGTTCTTCTTGGTTGAAGCGTTCGTCTACAGTAGCAGTTTTTATATTTAGGTTTCCCTCTTTTCTCTCCTAGATAGAAAGATGAATTTGGAACTCTAAATCCAACATGGTTTGTAGTAGCTCTTTGAAACTTGACAAAATAAAGGAGTTCTCAGTTTTGTCTCTATGGTTGTTTCCTCTTCAAGTAGCCCTAGGCACAGACTGTGGAAAGCACTTTCATTGAGATGGGTTGCCAAGCTTCTAAGAAATAACGAGTTTCCGAAATACCAGCAAATATTTTTTCACACAATCTTGTTGATACTTGGTGGTAATGATCAGTACACAAATCCCACTTGGCTCACCAAATTTTGTTCTTCTAGGTTGAAGCGTTCGTCTACAGTAGCAGTTTTTATATTTAGGTTTCCCTCTGTTCTCTCCTATATAGATAGATGAATTTGGAACTCTAAATCCAACATGGTTTGTAGTAGCTCTTTGAAACTTGACAAAATAAAGTAGGTCTCAGATTTGTCTCTATGGTTTTTTTCCTCTTCAAGTAGCCCTAGGCACAGACTTTGGAAAAGCACTTTCATTGAGAGGGGTTGCCAAGCTTCTAAGAAATAACGAGTTTCCGAAATACCAGCAAATATTTTTTCACCCAATCTTGATGATACTTGGAGCTAATTATCAGTACACAAATCCCACTTGGCTCACCAAATTTTGTTCTTCTTGGTTGATTCGTTCGTCTACTGTAGCAGTTTTTATATTTAGGTTTCCCTGTGTTCTCTCCTATATAGAAAGATGAATTTGGAACTCTAAATCCAACATGGTTTGTAGTAGCTCTTTGGAACTTGACAAAATAAAGGAGTTCTCAGTTTTTTCTCTATGGTTTGTTTCCTCTTCAAGTAGCCCTAGGCACAGACTGTGGAAAGCACTTTAATTGAGAGGGGTTGCCAAGCTTCTAAGAAATAACGAGTTTCGAAATACCAGCAAATATTTTTTCACCCAAATTTGATGATTCTTGGTGGTAATGATCAGTACACAAATCCCACTTGGCTCACGAAATTTTGTTCTTCTAGTTTGAAGCTTTCGTCTACAGTAGCAGTTTTTATATTTAGGTTTCCCTTTTTTCTCTCATATATAGATAGATGAATTTGGAACTCTAAATCCAACATGGTTTGTAGTAGCTCTTTGAAACTTGACAAAATAAAGGAATTCTCAGATTTACCTCTATGGTTTTTTTCCTCTTCAAGTAGCCCTAGGAACAGACTGTGGAAAGCACTTTCATTGAGATTGGTTGCCAAGCTTCTAAGAAATAACGAGTTTCCGAAATACCAGGAAATATTATTTCACACAATCTTGTTGATACTTGGTGGTAATGATCAGTATACAAATCCCACTTGGCTCACCAAATTTTGTTCTTCTAGGTTGAAGCGTTCGCTACAGTAGCAGTTTTTATATTTAGGTTTCTCTCTTCTCTCCTATATAGATAGATGAATTTGGAACTCTAAATCCAACATGGTTTGTAGTAGCTCTTTGAAACTTGACAAAATAAAGGAGGTCTCAGATTTGTCTCTATGGTTTGTTTCCTCTTCAAGTAGCCGTAGGCACAGACTGTGGGAAAGCACTTTCATTGAGAGGGGTTGCCAAGTTTCTAAGAAATAACGAGTTTCGAAATACCAGCAAATATTTTTTCACCCAAATTTGATGATTCTTGGTGGTAATGATCAGTACACAAATCCCACTTGGCTCACGAAATTTTGTTCTTCTAGGTTGAAGCGTTCTTCTACAGTAGCAGTTTTTATATTTAAGTTTCCCTCGGTTCTCTCCTATATAGATAGATGAATTTGGAACTCTAAATCCAACATGGTTTGTAGTAGCTCTTTGAAACTTGACAAAATAAAGGAGTTCTCCGATTTTTCTCTATGGTTTGTTTCCTCTTCAAGTAGCCCTAGGCACAGACTGTGGAAAGCACTTTCATTGAGATGGGTTGCCAAGGTTCTAAGAAATAACGAGTTTCCGAAATACCAGCAAATACTTTTTCCCACAATCTTGTTGATACTTGGTGATAATGATCAGTACACAAATCCCACTTGGCTCACCAAATTTTGTTCTTCTAGGTTGAAGCGTTCGTCTACAGTAGCAGTTTTTATATTTAGGTTTCTCTCTGTTCTCTCCTATATAGATAGATGAATTTGGAACTCTAAATACAACATGGTTTGTAGTAGCTCTTTGAAACTTGACAAAATAAAGGAGGTCTCAGATTTGTCTCTATGGTTTGTTTCCTCTTCAAGTAGCCCTAGGCACAGACTGTGGAAAATCACTTTCATTGAGAGCGGTTCCCAAGCTTCTAAGAAATAACGAGTTTCCGAAATACCAGCAAATATTTTTTCACCCAATCTTGATGATACTTGGAGCTAATGATCAGTACACAAATCCCACGTGGATCACCAAATTTTGTTCTTCTTGGTTGAAGCGTTCGTCTACAGTAGCAGTTTTTATATTTAGGTTTCCCTCTGTTGTCTCCTATATAGAAAGATGAATTTGGAACTCTAAATCCAACATGGTTTGTAGTAGCTCTTTGAAACTTGACAAAATAAAGGAGTTCTCAGTTTTGTCTCTATGGTTTGTTTCCTCTTCAAGTAGCCCTAGGCACAGACTGTGGAAAGCACTTTCATTGAGATGGGTTGCCAAGCTTCTAAGAAATAACGAGTTTCCGAAATACCAGCAAATATTTTTTCACACAATCTTGTTGATTCTTGGTGGTAATGATCAGTACACAAATCCCACTTGGCTCACCAAATTTTGTTTTTCTAGGTTGAAGCGTTCGTCTACTGTAGCAGTTTTTATATTTAGGTTTCCCTCTGTTCTCTCCTATATATATAGATGAATTTGGAACTCTAAATCCAACATGGTTTGTAGTAGCACTTTGAAACTTGACAAAATAAAGGAGGTCTCAGATTTGTCTCTATGGTTTGTTTCCTCTTCAAGTAGCCCTAGGCACAGACTTTGGAAAAGCACTTTCATTGAGAGGGGTTGCCAAGCTTCTAAGAAATAACGAGTTTCCGAAATACCAGCAAATATTTTTTCACCCAATCTTGATGATACTTGGAGCTAATGATCAGTACACAAATCCCACTTGGCTCACCAAATTTTGTTCTTCTTGGTTGAAGCGTTCGTCTACAGTAGCAGTTTTTATATTTAGGTTTCCCTCTGTTCTCTCCTATATAGAAAGATGAATTTGGAAGTCTAAATCCAACATGGTTTGTAGTAGCTCTTTGGAACTTGACAAAATAAACGAGTTCTCAGTTTTTTCTCTATGGTTTGTTTCCTCTTCAAGTAGCCCTAGGCACAGACTGTGGAAAGCACTTTCATTGAGATGGGTTGCCAAGCTTCTAAGAAATAACGAGTTTCCGAAATACCAGCAAATATTTTTTCACACAATCTTGTTGATACTTGGTGGTAATGATCAGTACACAAATCCCACTTGGCTCACCAAATTTTGTTCTTCTAGGTTGAAGCGTTCGTCTACAGTAGCAGTTTTTATATTTAGGTTTCTCTCTGTTCTCTCCTATATAGATAGATGAATTTGGAACTCTAAATCCAACAGGGTTTGTAGTAGCTCTTTGAAACTTGACAAAATAAAGAAGGTCTCAGATTTGTCTCTATGGTTTGTTTCCTTTTCAAGTAGCCCTAGGCACAGACTGTGGAAAAGCACTTTAATTGAGAGGGGTTGCCAAGCTTCTAAGAAATAACGAGTTTCGAAATACCAGCAAATATTTTTTCACCCAAATTTGATGATTCTTGGTGGTAATGATCAGTACACAAATCCCACTTGGCTCACGAAATTTTCTTCTTCTAGTTTGAAGCTTTCGTCTACAGTAGCAGTTTGTATATTTAGGTTTCCCTTTGTTCTCTCATATATAGATAGATGAATTTGGAACTCTAAATCCAACATGGTTTGTAGTAGCTCTTTGAAACTTGACAAAATAAAGGAATTCTCAGATTTGCCTCTATGGTTTGTTTCCTCTTAAAGTAGCCCTAGGCACAGACTGTGGAATAGCACTTTCATTGAGAGGGGTTGCCAAGCTTCTAAGAAATAACGAGTTTCGGAAATACCAGCAAATATTTTCTCACCCAATCTTGATGATATTTGGTGGTAATGATCAGTACACAAATCCCACTTGGCTTACCAAATTTTGTTCTTCTAGGTTGAAGCGTTCGTCTACAGTAGCAGTTTTTATATTTAAGTTTCCCTCGGTTCTCTCCTATATAGATAGATGAATTTGGAACTCTAAATCCAACATGGTTTGTAGTAGCTCTTTGAAACTTGACAAAATAAAGGAGTTCTCAGTTTTGTCTCTATGGTTTGTTTCCTCTTCAAGTAGCCCAAGGCCCAGACTGTGGAAAGCACTTTCATTGAGATGGGTTGCCAAGCTTCTAAGAAATAACGAGTTTCCGAAATACCAGCAAATATTATTTCACCCAATCTTGTTGATTCTTGGTGGTAATGATCAGTATACAAATCCCACTTGGCTCACCAAATTTTGTTCTTCTAGGTTGAAGCGTTCGTCTACAGTAGCAGTTTTTATATTTAGGTTTCTCTCTGTTCTCTCCTATATAGATAGATGAATTTGGAACTCTAAATCCAACATGGTTTGTAGTAGCTCTTTGAAACTTGACAAAATAAAGGAGGTCTCAGATTTGTCTCTATGGTTTGTTTCCTCTTCAAGTAGCCATAGGCACAGACTGTGGGAAAGCACTTTCATTGAGAGGGGTTGCCAAGCGTCTAAGAAATAACGAGTTTCGAAATACCAGCAAATATTTTTTCACCCAAATTTGATGATTCTTGGTGGTAATGATCAGTACACAAATCCCACTTGGCTCACGAAATTTTGGTCTTCTAGTTTGAAGCTATCGTCTACAGTAGCAGTTTTTATATTTAAGTTTCCCTCGGTTCTCTCCAATATAGATAGATGAATTTGGAACTCTAAATCCAACATGGTTTGTAGTAGCTCTTTGAAACTTGACAAAATAAAGGAGTTCCCCGATTTTTCTCTATGGTTTGTTTCCTCTTCAAGTAGCCCTAGGCACAGACTTTGGAAAAGCACTTTCATTGAGAGGGGTTGCCAAGCTTCTAAGAAATAACGAGTTTCCGAATTACCAGCAAATATTTTTTCACCCAATCTTGATGATACTTGGAGCTAATGATCAGTACACAAATCCCACTTGGCTCACCAAATTTTGTTCTTCTTGGTTGAAGCGTTCGTCTACAGTAGCAGTTTTTATATTTAGGGTTAACTCTGTTCTCTCCTATATAGAAAGATGAATTTGGAACTCTAAATCCAACATGGATTGTAGTAGCTCTTTGAAACTTGACAAAATAAAGGAGTTCTCAGTTTTTTGTTTATGGTTTGTTTCCTCTTCAAGTAGCCCTAGGCACAGACTGTGGAAAGCACTTTCATTGAGATGGGTTGCCAAGCTTCTAAGAAATAACGAGTTTCGAAATACCAGCCAATATTTTTTCACCCAAATTTGATGATTCTTGGTGGTAATGATCAGTACACAAATCCCACTTGGCTCACGAAATTTTGGTCTTCTAGTTTGAAGCTATCGTGTACAGTAGCAGTTTTTATATTTAAGTTTCCCTCGGTTCTCTCCAATATAGATAGATGAATTTGGAACTCTAAATTCAACATGTTTTGTAGTAGCTCTTTGAAACTTGAGAAAATAAAGGAGTTCTCAGATTTGCCTCTATGGTTTGTTTCCTCTTAAAGTAGCCCTAGGCACAGACTGTGGAATAGCACTTTCATTGAGAGGGGTTGCCAAGCTTCTAAGAAATAACGAGTTTCCGAAATACCAGCAAATATTTTTTCACCCAATCTTGTTGATACTTGGTGGTAATGATCAGTACACAAATCCCACTTGGCTCACGAAATTTTGTTCTTCTAGGTTGAAGCGTTCTTCTACAGTAGCAGTTTTTATATTTAAGTTTCCCTCTGTTCTCTCCTATATAGAAAGATGAATTTGGAACTCTAAATCCAACATGGTTTGTAGTAGCTCTTTGGAACTTGACAAAATAAAGGAGTTCTCAGTTTTTTCTCTATGGTTTGTTTCCTCTTCAAGTAGCCCTAGGCACAGACTGTGGAAAGCACTTTCATTGAGATGGGTTGCCAAGTCTAAGAAATAACGAGTTTCCGAAATACCAGCAAATATTTTTTCACACAATCTTGTTGATACTTGGTGGTAATGATCAGTACACAAATCCCACTTGGCTCACCAAATTTTGTTCTTCTAGGTTGAAGCGTTCGTCTACAGTAGCAGTTTTTATATTTAGGTTTCTCTCTGTTCTCTCCTATATAGATAGATGAATTTGGAACTCTAAATCCAACAGGGTTTGTAGTAGCTCTTTGAAACTTGACAAAATAAAGAAGGTCTCAGATTTGTCTCTATGGTTTGTTTCCTTTTCAGGTAGCCCTAGGCACAGACTGTGGAAAAGCACTTTAATTGAGAGGGGTTGCCAAGCTTCTAAGAAATAACGAGTTTCGAAATACCAGCAAATATTTTTTCACCCAAATTTGATGATTCTTGGTGGTAATGATCAGTACACAAATCCCACTTGGCTCACGAAATTTTGTTCTTCTAGTTTGAAGCTATCGTCTACAGTAGCAGTTTTTATATTTAGGTTTCCCTTTGTTCTCTCGTATTTAGATAGATGAATTTGGAACTCTAAATCCAACATGGTTTGTAGTAGCTCTTTGGAACTTGACAAAATAAAGGAGTTCTCAGTTTTTTCTCTATGGTTTGTTTCCTCTTCAAGTAGCCCTAGGCACAGACTGTGGAAAGCACTTTAATTGAGAGGGGTTGCCAAGCTTCTAAGAAATAACGAGTTTCGAAATACCAGCAATATTTTTTCACCCAAATTTGATGATTCTTGGTGGTAATGATCAGTACACAAATCCCACTTGGCTCACGAAATTTTGTTCTTCTAGTTTGAAGCTTTCGTCTACAGTAGCAGTTTTTATATTTAGGTTTCCCTTTTTTCTCTCATATATAGATAGATGAATTTGGAACTCTAAATCCAACATGGTTTGTAGTAGCTCTTTGAAACTTGACAAAATAAAGGAATTCTCAGATTTACCTCTATGGTTTTTTTCCTCTTCAAGTAGCCCTAGGAACAGACTGTGGAAAGCACTTTCATTGAGATTGGTTGCCAAGCTTCTAAGAAATAACGAGTTTCCGAAATACCAGGAAATATTATTTCACACAATCTTGTTGATACTTGGTGGTAATGATCAGTATACAAATCCCACTTGGCTCACCAAATTTTGTTCTTCTAGGTTGAAGCGTTCGCTACAGTAGCAGTTTTTATATTTAGGTTTCTCTCTTCTCTCCTATATAGATAGATGAATTTGGAACTCTAAATCCAACATGGTTTGTAGTAGCTCTTTGAAACTTGACAAAATAAAGGAGGTCTCAGATTTGTCTCTATGGTTTGTTTCCTCTTCAAGTAGCCGTAGGCACAGACTGTGGGAAAGCACTTTCATTGAGAGGGGTTGCCAAGTTTCTAAGAAATAACGAGTTTCGAAATACCAGCAAATATTTTTTCACCCAAATTTGATGATTCTTGGTGGTAATGATCAGTACACAAATCCCACTTGGCTCACGAAATTTTGTTCTTCTAGGTTGAAGCGTTCTTCTACAGTAGCAGTTTTTATATTTAAGTTTCCCTCGGTTCTCTCCTATATAGATAGATGAATTTGGAACTCTAAATCCAACATGGTTTGTAGTAGCTCTTTGAAACTTGACAAAATAAAGGAGTTCTCCGATTTTTCTCTATGGTTTGTTTCCTCTTCAAGTAGCCCTAGGCACAGACTGTGGAAAGCACTTTCATTGAGATGGGTTGCCAAGGTTCTAAGAAATAACGAGTTTCCGAAATACCAGCAAATACTTTTTCCCACAATCTTGTTGATACTTGGTGATAATGATCAGTACACAAATCCCACTTGGCTCACCAAATTTTGTTCTTCTAGGTTGAAGCGTTCGTCTACAGTAGCAGTTTTTATATTTAGGTTTCTCTCTGTTCTCTCCTATATAGATAGATGAATTTGGAACTCTAAATACAACATGGTTTGTAGTAGCTCTTTGAAACTTGACAAAATAAAGGAGGTCTCAGATTTGTCTCTATGGTTTGTTTCCTCTTCAAGTAGCCCTAGGCACAGACTGTGGAAAATCACTTTCATTGAGAGCGGTTCCCAAGCTTCTAAGAAATAACGAGTTTCCGAAATACCAGCAAATATTTTTTCAACCAATCTTGATGATACTTGGAGCTAATGATCAGTACACAAATCCCACGTGGATCACCAAATTTTGTTCTTCTTGGTTGAAGCGTTCGTCTACAGTAGCAGTTTTTATATTTAGGTTTCCCTCTGTTGTCTCCTATATAGAAAGATGAATTTGGAACTCTAAATCCAACATGGTTTGTAGTAGCTCTTTGAAACTTGACAAAATAAAGAAGTTTTCAGATTTGCCTCTATGGTTTGTTTCCTCTTAAAGTAGCCCTAGGCACAGACTGTGGAATAGCACTTTCATTGAGAGGGGTTGCCAAGCTTCTAAGAAATAACGAGTTTCCGAAATTCAAGCAAATATTTTTTCACCCAATCTTGTTGATACTTGGTGGTAATGATCAGTACACAAATCCCACTTGGCTTACCAAATTTTGTTCTTCTAGGTTGAAGCGTTCGTCTACAGTAGCAGTTTTTATATTTAAGTTTCCCTCGGTTCTCTCCTATATCGATAGATGAATTTGGTACTCTAAATCCAACATGGTTTGTAGTAGCTCTTTGAAACTGACAAAATAAAGGAGTTCTCAGTTTTGTCTCTATGGTTTGTTTCCTCTTCAAGTAGCCCTAGGCACAGACTGTGGAAAAGCACTTTCATTGAGAGGGGTTGCCAAGCTTCTAAGAAATAACGAGTTTCGAAATAACAGCAAATATTTTTTCACCCAAATTTGATGATCCTTGGTGGTAATGATCAGTACACAAATCCCACTTGGCTCACGAAATTTTGTTCTTCTAGTTTGAAGCTTTCGTCTACAGTAGCAGTTTTTATATTTAGGTTTCCCTTTGCTCTCTCGTATTTAGATAGATGAATTTGGAACTCTAAATCCAACATGGTTTGTAGTAGCTCTTTGAAACTTGACAAAATAAAGGAGTTCTCAGTTTTGTCTCTATGGTTTGCTTCCTCTTCAAGTAGCCCTAGGCACAGACTGTGGAAAGCATTTTCATTGAGAGGGGTTGCCAAGCTTCTAAGAAATAACGAGTTTCCGAAATTCCAGCAAATATTTTTTCACCCAATCTTGATGATACTTGGTGGTAATGATCAGTACACAAATCCCACTTGGCTCACCAAATTTTGTTTTTCTAGGTTGAAGCGTTCGTCTACAGTAGCAGTTTTTATATTTAGGTTTCCCTCTCTTCTCTCCCATATAGATAGATGAATTTGAAACTCTAAATCCAACATGGTTTGTAGTAGCTCTTTGAAACTTGACAAAATAAAGGAGTTCTCAGTTTTGTCTCTATGGTTTGTTTCCTCTTCAAGAAGCCCTAGGCACAGACTGTGGAAAAGCACTTTCATTGAGAGTTGTTGCGAAGCTTCTAAGAAATTACGAGTTTCCGAAATACCAGCAAATATTTTTTCACCCAATCTTGATGATACTTGGTGCTAATGATCAGTACACAAATCGCACTTGGCTCACCAAATTTTGTTCTTCTAAGTTGAAGTGTTCGTCTACAGTAGCAGTTTTTATATTTAGGTTTCCCTCCGTTCTCTCCTACATAGAAAGATGAATTTGGAACTCTAAATCCAACATGGTTTGTAGTAGCTCTTTGAAACTTGACAAAATAAAGGAGTTCTCAGTTTTGTCTCTATGGTTTGTTTCCTCTTCAAGTAGCCCTAGGCACAGACTGTGGAAAAGCACTTTAATTGAGAGGGGTTACCAAGCTTCTAAGAAATAACGAGTTTCCGAAATACCAGCAAATATTTTTTCACCCAATCTTGATGATACTTGGTGGTAATGATCAGGACACAAATCCCACTTGGCTCACCAAATTTGTTCTTCTAGGTTGAAGCGTTCGTCTTTAGTAGCAGTTTTTATATTTAGGTTTCACTCTGTTCTCTCCTACATAGAAAGATGAATTTGGAACTCTAAATCCAACATGGTTTGTAGTAGCTCTTTGAAACTTGACAAAATAAAGGAGTTCTCAGTTTTGTCTCTATGGATTGTTTCCTCTTCAAGTAACCCTAGGCACAGACTGTGGAAAGCACTTTCATTGAGAGGGGTTGCAAAGCTTCTAAGAAATAACGAGTTTCCGAAATACCAGCAAATATTTTTTCACCCAATCTTGATGATACTTGGTGGTAATGATCAGTACACAAATCCCACTTGGCTCACCAAATTTTGTTCTTCTAGGTTGAAGCGTTCGTCTACAGTAGCAGTTTTTATATTTAGGTTTCCCTCTCTTCTCTCCCATATAGATAGATGAATTTGTACTCTAAATCCAACATGGTTTGTAGTAGCTCTTTGAAACTTGACAAAACAAAGGAGTTCTCAGTTTTGTCTCTATGGTTTGTTTCCTCTTCAAGTAGCCCTAGGCACAGACTGTGGAAAGCACTTTCATTGATATTGGTTGAAAATCTTCTAAGAAATAACGAGTTTCCGAAATACCAGCAAATATTTTTTCACCCAATCTTGATGATACTTGGTGGTAATGATCAGTACACAAATCCCACTTGGCTCACCAAATTTTGTTCTTCTAGTTTGAAGCGTTCGTCTACATTAGCAGTTTTTATATTTAGGTTTCTCTCTGTTCTCTCCTATATAGATAGATGAATTTGGAACTCTAAATCCAACATGGTTTGTAGTAGCTCTTTGAAACTTGACAAAATAAAGGAGGTCTCAGATTTGTCTCTATGGTTTGTTTCCTCTTCAAGTAGCCCTAGGCACAGACTGTGGAAAAGCACTTTCATTGAGAGGGGTTGCCAAGCTTCTAAGAAATAACGAGTTTCGAAACACCAGCAAATATTTTTTCACCCAAATTTGATGATTCTTGGTGGTAATGATCAGTTCACAAATCCCACTTGGCTCACGAAATTTTGTTCTTCTAGTTTGAAGCGTTCGTCTACAGTAGCATTTTTTATATTTAGGTTTCCCTTTGTTCTCTCCTATATAGATAGATGAATTTGGAACTCTAAATCCAACATGGTTTGTAGTAGCTCTTTGAAACTGACAAAATAAAGGAGTTCTCAGTTTTGTCTCTATGGTTTGTTTCCTCTTCAAGTAGCCCTAGGCACAGACTGTGGAAAAGCACTTTCATTGAGAGGGGTTGCCAAGCTTCTAAGAAATAACGAGTTTCGAAATAACAGCAAATATTTTTTCACCCAAATTTGATGATCCTTGCTGGTAATGATCAGTACACAAATCCCACTTGGCTCACGAAATTTTGTTCTTCTAGTTTGAAGCTTTCGTCTACAGTAGCAGTTTTTATATTTAGGTTTCCCTTTGTTCTCTCGTATTTAGATAGATGAATTTAGAACTCTAAATCCAACATGGTTTGTAGTAGCTCTTTGAAACTTGACAAAATAAAGGAGTTCTCAGTTTTGTCTCTATGGTTTGCTTCCTCTTCAAGTAGCCCTAGGCACAGACTGTGGAAAGCATTTTCATTGAGAGGGGTTGCCAAGCTTCTAAGAAATAACGAGTTTCCATAATTCCAGCAAATATTTTTTCACCCAATCTTGATGATACTTGGTGGTAATGATCAGTACACAAATCCCACTTGGCTCACCAAATTTTGTTTTTCTAGGTTGAAGCGTTCGTCTACAGTAGCAGTTTTTATATTTAGGTTTCCCTCTCTTCTCTCCCATATAGATAGATGAATTTGAAACTCTAAATCCAACATGGTTTGTAGTAGCTCTTTGAAACTTGACAAAATAAAGTAGGTCTCAGATTTGTCTCTATGGTTTTTTTCCTCTTCAAGTAGCCCTAGGCACAGACTTTGGAAAAGCACTTTCATTGAGAGGGGTTGCCAAGCTTCTAAGAAATAACGAGTTTCCGAAATACCAGCAAATATTTTTTCACCCAATCTTGATGATACTTGGAGCTAATTATCAGTACACAAATCCCACTTGGCTCACCAAATTTTGTTCTTCTTGGTTGATTCGTTCGTCTACTGTAGCAGTTTTTATATTTAGGTTTCCCTGTGTTCTCTCCTATATAGAAAGATGAATTTGGAACTCTAAATCCAACATGGTTTGTAGTAGCTCTTTGGAACTTGACAAAATAAAGGAGTTCTCAGTTTTTTCTCTATGGTTTGTTTCCTCTTCAAGTAGCCCTAGGCACAGACTGTGGAAAGCACTTTAATTGAGAGGGGTTGCCAAGCTTCTAAGAAATAACGAGTTTCGAAATACCAGCAAATATTTTTTCACCCAAATTTGATGATTCTTGGTGGTAATGATCAGTACACAAATCCCACTTGGCTCACGAAATTTTGTTCTTCTAGTTTGAAGCTTTCGTCTACAGTAGCAGTTTTTATATTTAGGTTTCCCTTTTTTCTCTCATATATAGATAGATGAATTTGGAACTCTAAATCCAACATGGTTTGTAGTAGCTCTTTGAAACTTGACAAAATAAAGGAATTCTCAGATTTACCTCTATGGTTTTTTTCCTCTTCAAGTAGCCCTAGGAACAGACTGTGGAAAGCACTTTCATTGAGATTGGTTGCCAAGCTTCTAAGAAATAACGAGTTTCCGAAATACCAGGAAATATTATTTCACACAATCTTGTTGATACTTGGTGGTAATGATCAGTATACAAATCCCACTTGGCTCACCAAATTTTGTTCTTCTAGGTTGAAGCGTTCGCTACAGTAGCAGTTTTTATATTTAGGTTTCTCTCTTCTCTCCTATATAGATAGATGAATTTGGAACTCTAAATCCAACATGGTTTGTAGTAGCTCTTTGAAACTTGACAAAATAAAGGAGGTCTCAGATTTGTCTCTATGGTTTGTTTCCTCTTCAAGTAGCCGTAGGCACAGACTGTGGGAAAGCACTTTCATTGAGAGGGGTTGCCAAGTTTCTAAGAAATAACGAGTTTCGAAATACCAGCAAATATTTTTTCACCCAAATTTGATGATTCTTGGTGGTAATGATCAGTACACAAATCCCACTTGGCTCACGAAATTTTGTTCTTCTAGGTTGAAGCGTTCTTCTACAGTAGCAGTTTTTATATTTAAGTTTCCCTCGGTTCTCTCCTATATAGATAGATGAATTTGGAACTCTAAATCCAACATGGTTTGTAGTAGCTCTTTGAAACTTGACAAAATAAAGGAGTTCTCCGATTTTTCTCTATGGTTTGTTTCCTCTTCAAGTAGCCCTAGGCACAGACTGTGGAAAGCACTTTCATTGAGATGGGTTGCCAAGGTTCTAAGAAATAACGAGTTTCCGAAATACCAGCAAATACTTTTTCCCACAATCTTGTTGATACTTGGTGATAATGATCAGTACACAAATCCCACTTGGCTCACCAAATTTTGTTCTTCTAGGTTGAAGCGTTCGTCTACAGTAGCAGTTTTTATATTTAGGTTTCTCTCTGTTCTCTCCTATATAGATAGATGAATTTGGAACTCTAAATACAACATGGTTTGTAGTAGCTCTTTGAAACTTGACAAAATAAAGGAGGTCTCAGATTTGTCTCTATGGTTTGTTTCCTCTTCAAGTAGCCCTAGGCACAGACTGTGGAAAATCACTTTCATTGAGAGCGGTTCCCAAGCTTCTAAGAAATAACGAGTTTCCGAAATACCAGCAAATATTTTTTCACCCAATCTTGATGATACTTGGAGCTAATGATCAGTACACAAATCCCACGTGGATCACCAAATTTTGTTCTTCTTGGTTGAAGCGTTCGTCTACAGTAGCAGTTTTTATATTTAGGTTTCCCTCTGTTGTCTCCTATATAGAAAGATGAATTTGGAACTCTAAATCCAACATGGTTTGTAGTAGCTCTTTGAAACTTGACAAAATAAAGGAGTTCTCAGTTTTGTCTCTATGGTTTGTTTCCTCTTCAAGTAGCCCTAGGCACAGACTGTGGAAAGCACTTTCATTGAGATGGGTTGCCAAGCTTCTAAGAAATAACGAGTTTCCGAAATACCAGCAAATATTTTTTCACACAATCTTGTTGATACTTGGTGGTAATGATCAGTACACAAATCCCACTTGGCTCACCAAATTTTGTTTTTCTAGGTTGAAGCGTTCGTCTACTGTAGCAGTTTTTATATTTAGGTTTCCCTCTGTTCTCTCCTATATAGATAGATGAATTTGGAACTCTAAATCCAACATGGTTTGTAGTAGCACTTTGAAACTTGACAAAATAAAGGAGGTCTCAGATTTGTCTCTATGGTTTGTTTCCTCTTCAAGTAGCCCTAGGCACAGACTTTGGAAAAGCACTTTCATTGAGAGGGGTTGCCAAGCTTCTAAGAAATAACGAGTTTCCGAAATACCAGCAAATATTTTTTCACCCAATCTTGATGATACTTGGAGCTAATGATCAGTACACAAATCCCACTTGGCTCACCAAATTTTGTTCTTCTTGGTTGAAGCGTTCGTCTACAGTAGCAGTTTTTATATTTAGGTTTCCCTCTGTTCTCTCCTATATAGAAAGATGAATTTGGAAGTCTAAATCCAACATGGTTTGTAGTAGCTCTTTGGAACTTGACAAAATAAACGAGTTCTCAGTTTTTTCTCTATGGTTTGTTTCCTCTTCAAGTAGCCCTAGGCACAGACTGTGGAAAGCACTTTCATTGAGATGGGTTGCCAAGCTTCTAAGAAATAACGAGTTTCCGAAATACCAGCAAATATTTTTTCACACAATCTTGTTGATACTTGGTGGTAATGATCAGTACACAAATCCCACTTGGCTCACCAAATTTTGTTCTTCTAGGTTGAAGCGTTCGTCTACAGTAGCAGTTTTTATATTTAGGTTTCTCTCTGTTCTCTCCTATATAGATAGATGAATTTGGAACTCTAAATCCAACAGGGTTTGTAGTAGCTCTTTGAAACTTGACAAAATAAAGAACGTCTCAGATTTGTCTCTATGGTTTGTTTCCTTTTCAAGTAGCCCTAGGCACAGACTGTGGAAAAGCACTTTAATTGAGAGGGGTTGCCAAGCTTCTAAGAAATAACGAGTTTCGAAATACCAGCAAATATTTTTTCACCCAAATTTGATGATTCTTGGTGGTAATGATCAGTACACAAATCCCACTTGGCTCACGAAATTTTCTTCTTCTAGTTTGAAGCTTTCGTCTACAGTAGCAGTTTGTATATTTAGGTTTCCCTTTGTTCTCTCATATATAGATAGATGAATTTGGAACTCTAAATCCAACATGGTTTGTAGTAGCTCTTTGAAACTTGACAAAATAAAGGAATTCTCAGATTTGCCTCTATGGTTTGTTTCCTCTTAAAGTAGCCCTAGGCACAGACTGTGGAATAGCACTTTCATTGAGAGGGGTTGCCAAGCTTCTAAGAAATAACGAGTTTCCGAAATACCAGCAAATATTTTTTCACCCAATCTTGATGATATTTGGTGGTAATGATCAGTACACAAATCCCACTTGGCTTACCAAATTTTGTTCTTCTAGGTTGAAGCGTTCGTCTACAGTAGCAGTTTTTATATTTAAGTTTCCCTCGGTTCTCTCCTATATAGATAGATGAATTTGGAACTCTAAATCCAACATGGTTTGTAGTAGCTCTTTGAAACTTGACAAAATAAAGGAGTTCTCAGATTTGCCTCTATGGTTTGTTTCCTCTACAAGTAGCCCTAGGCACAGACTGTGGAAAAGCACTTTCATTGAGAGGGGTTGCCAAGCTTCTAAGAAATAACGAGTTTCAGAAATACCAGCAAATATTTTTTCACCCAATCTTGATGATACTTGTTGCTAATGATCAGTACACATATCCCACTTGGCGCACCAAATTTAGTTCTTCTAGGTTGAAGCGTTCGTGTACAGTAGCAGTTTTTATATTTAGGTTTTCCTCTGTTCTCTCCTATACAGATAGATGAATTTGGAACTCTAAATCCAACATGGTTTGTAGTAGCTCTTTGAAACTTGACAAAATAAAGGAGTTCTCAGTTTTGTCTCTATGGTTTGTTTCCTCTTCAAGTAGCCCTAGGCACAGACTGTGGAAAGCACTTTCATTGAGATTGGTTGCCAAGCTTCTAAGAAAAAACGAGTTTCCGAAATACCAGCAAATATTATTTCACACAATCTTGTTGATACTTGGTGGTAATGATCAGTATACAAATTTAACTTGGCTCACCAAATTTTGTTCTTCTAGGTTGAAGCGTTCGCTACAGTAGCAGTTTTTATATTTAGGTTTCTCTCTGTTCTCTCCTATATAGATAGATAAATTTGGAACTCTAAATCCAACATGGTTTGTAGTAGCTCTTTGAAACTTGACAAAATAAAGGAGGTCTCAGATTTGTCTCTATGGTTTGTTTCCTCTTCAAGTAGCCGTAGGCACAGACTGTGGGAAAGCACTTTCATTGAGAGGGGTTGCCAAGCTTCTAAGAAATAACGAGTTTCGAAATACCAGCAAATATTTTTTCACCCAAATTTGATGATTCTTGGTGGTAATGATCAGTACACAAATCCCACTTGGCTCACGAAATTTTGTTCTTCTAGGTTGAAGCGTTCTTCTACAGTAGCAGTTTTTATATTTAAGTTTCCCTCTGTTCTCTCCTATATAGAAAGATGAATTTGGAACTCTAAATCCAACATGGTTTGTAGTAGCTCTTTGGAACTTGACAAAATAAAGGAGTTCTCAGTTTTTTCTCTATGGTTTGTTTCCTCTTCAAGTAGCCCTAGGCACAGACTGTGGAAAGCACTTTCATTGAGATGGGTTGCCAAGTCTAAGAAATAACCAGTTTCCGAAATACCAGCAAATATTTTTTCACACAATCTTGTTGATACTTGGTGGTAATGATCAGTACACAAATCCCACTTGGCTCACCAAATTTTGTTCTTCTAGGTTGAAGCGTTCGTCTACAGTAGCAGTTTTTATATTTAGGTTTCTCTCTGTTCTCTCCTATATAGATAGATGAATTTGGAACTCTAAATCCAACAGGGTTTGTAGTAGCTCTTTGAAACTTGACAAAATAAAGAAGGTCTCAGATTTGTCTCTATGGTTTGTTTCCTTTTCAGGTAGCCCTAGGCACAGACTGTGGAAAAGCACTTTAATTGAGAGGGGTTGCCAAGCTTCTAAGAAATAACGAGTTTCGAAATACCAGCAAATATTTTTTCACCCAAATTTGATGATTCTTGGTGGTAATGATCAGTACACAAATCCCACTTGGCTCACGAAATTTTGTTCTTCTAGTTTGAAGCTATCGTCTACAGTAGCAGTTTTTATATTTAGGTTTCCCTTTGTTCTCTCGTATTTAGATAGATGAATTTGGAACTCTAAATCCAACATGGTTTGTAGTAGCTCTTTGGAACTTGACAAAATAAAGGAGTTCTCAGTTTTTTCTCTATGGTTTGTTTCCTCTTCAAGTAGCCCTAGGCACAGACTGTGGAAAGCACTTTAATTGAGAGGGGTTGCCAAGCTTCTAAGAAATAACGAGTTTCGAAATACCAGCAATATTTTTTCACCCAAATTTGATGATTCTTGGTGGTAATGATCAGTACACAAATCCCACTTGGCTCACGAAATTTTGTTCTTCTAGTTTGAAGCTTTCGTCTACAGTAGCAGTTTTTATATTTAGGTTTCCCTTTTTTCTCTCATATATAGATAGATGAATTTGGAACTCTAAATCCAACATGGTTTGTAGTAGCTCTTTGAAACTTGACAAAATAAAGGAGTTCTCCGATTTTTCTCTATGGTTTGTTTCCTCTTCAAGTAGCCCTAGGCACAGACTGTGGAAAGCACTTTCATTGAGATGGGTTGCCAAGGTTCTAAGAAATAACGAGTTTCCGAAATACCAGCAAATACTTTTTCCCACAATCTTGTTGATACTTGGTGATAATGATCAGTACACAA
The DNA here is from genome assembly GCF_048772815.1 of Callospermophilus lateralis. NCBI lineage: Eukaryota > Metazoa > Chordata > Mammalia > Rodentia > Sciuridae > Callospermophilus > Callospermophilus lateralis. The sequence continues at coordinate 34,575 of NW_027515170.1, forward strand.
ATCCCACTTGGCTCACCAAATTTTGTTCTTCTAGGTTGAAGCGTTCGTCTACAGTAGCAGTTTTTATATTTAGGTTTCTCTCTGTTCTCTCCTATATAGATAGATGAATTTGGAACTCTAAATACAACATGGTTTGTAGTAGCTCTTTGAAACTTGACAAAATAAAGGAGGTCTCAGATTTGTCTCTATGGTTTGTTTCCTCTTCAAGTAGCCCTAGGCACAGACTGTGGAAAATCACTTTCATTGAGAGCGGTTCCCAAGCTTCTAAGAAATAACGAGTTTCCGAAATACCAGCAAATATTTTTTCACCCAATCTTGATGATACTTGGAGCTAATGATCAGTACACAAATCCCACGTGGATCACCAAATTTTGTTCTTCTTGGTTGAAGCGTTCGTCTACAGTAGCAGTTTTTATATTTAGGTTTCCCTCTGTTGTCTCCTATATAGAAAGATGAATTTGGAACTCTAAATCCAACATGGTTTGTAGTAGCTCTTTGAAACTTGACAAAATAAAGAAGTTTTCAGATTTGCCTCTATGGTTTGTTTCCTCTTAAAGTAGCCCTAGGCACAGACTGTGGAATAGCACTTTCATTGAGAGGGGTTGCCAAGCTTCTAAGAAATAACGAGTTTCCGAAATTCAAGCAAATATTTTTTCACCCAATCTTGTTGATACTTGGTGGTAATGATCAGTACACAAATCCCACTTGGCTTACCAAATTTTGTTCTTCTAGGTTGAAGCGTTCGTCTACAGTAGCAGTTTTTATATTTAAGTTTCCCTCGGTTCTCTCCTATATCGATAGATGAATTTGGTACTCTAAATCCAACATGGTTTGTAGTAGCTCTTTGAAACTGACAAAATAAAGGAGTTCTCAGTTTTGTCTCTATGGTTTGTTTCCTCTTCAAGTAGCCCTAGGCACAGACTGTGGAAAAGCACTTTCATTGAGAGGGGTTGCCAAGCTTCTAAGAAATAACGAGTTTCGAAATAACAGCAAATATTTTTTCACCCAAATTTGATGATCCTTGGTGGTAATGATCAGTACACAAATCCCACTTGGCTCACGAAATTTTGTTCTTCTAGTTTGAAGCTTTCGTCTACAGTAGCAGTTTTTATATTTAGGTTTCCCTTTGCTCTCTCGTATTTAGATAGATGAATTTGGAACTCTAAATCCAACATGGTTTGTAGTAGCTCTTTGAAACTTGACAAAATAAAGGAGTTCTCAGTTTTGTCTCTATGGTTTGCTTCCTCTTCAAGTAGCCCTAGGCACAGACTGTGGAAAGCATTTTCATTGAGAGGGGTTGCAAAGCTTCTAAGAAATAACGAGTTTCCGAAATTCCAGCAAATATTTTTTCACCCAATCTTGATGATACTTGGTGGTAATGATCAGTACACAAATCCCACTTGGCTCACCAAATTTTGTTTTTCTAGGTTGAAGCGTTCGTCTACAGTAGCAGTTTTTATATTTAGGTTTCCCTCTCTTCTCTCCCATATAGATAGATGAATTTGAAACTCTAAATCCAACATGGTTTGTAGTAGCTCTTTGAAACTTGACAAAATAAAGGAGTTCTCAGTTTTGTCTCTATGGTTTGTTTCCTCTTAAAGAAGCCCTAGGCACAGACTGTGGAAAAGCACTTTCATTGAGAGTTGTTGCGAAGCTTCTAAGAAATTACGAGTTTCCGAAATACCAGCAAATATTTTTTCACCCAATCTTGATGATACTTGGTGCTAATGATCAGTACACAAATCGCACTTGGCTCACCAAATTTTGTTCTTCTAAGTTGAAGTGTTCGTCTACAGTAGCAGTTTTTATATTTAGGTTTCCCTCCGTTCTCTCCTACATAGAAAGATGAATTTGGAACTCTAAATCCAACATGGTTTGTAGTAGCTCTTTGAAACTTGACAAAATAAAGGAGTTCTCAGTTTTGTCTCTATGGTTTGTTTCCTCTTCAAGTAGCCCTAGGCACAGACTGTGGAAAAGCACTTTAATTGAGAGGTGTTGCGAAGCTTCTAAGAAATTACGAGTTTCCGAAATACCAGCAAATATTTTTTCACCCAATCTTGATGATACTTGGTGCTAATGATCAGTACACAAATCCCACTTGGCTCACCAAATTTTGTTCTTCTAAGTTGAAGTGTTCGTCTACAGTAGCAGTTTTTATATTTAGGTTTCCCTCTGTTCTCTCCTACATAGAAAGATGAATTTGGAACTCTAAATCCAACATGGTTTGTAGTAGCTCTTTGAAACTTGACAAAATAAAGGAGTTCTCAGTTTTGTCTCTATGGTTTGTTTCCTCTTCAAGTAGCCCTAGGCACAGACTGTGGAAAAGCACTTTCATTGAGAGGTGTTGCCAAGCTTCTAAGAAATTACGAGTTTCCGAAATACCAGCAAATATTTTTTCACCCAATCTTGATGATACTTGGTGCTAATGATCAGTACACAAATCCCACTTGGCTCACCAAATTTTGTTCTTCTAAGTTGAAGTGTTCGTCTACAGTAGCAGTTTTTATATTTAGGTTTCCCTCTGTTCTCTCCTACATAGAAAGATGAATTTGGAACTCTAAATCCAACATGGTTTGTAGTAGCTCTTTGAAACTTGACAAAATAAAGGAGTTCTCAGTTTTGTCTCTATGGTTTGTTTCCTCTTCAAGTAGCCCTAGGCACAGACTGTGGAAAAGCACTTTAATTGAGAGGGGTTACCAAGCTTCTAAGAAATAACGAGTTTCCGAAATACCAGCAAATATTTTTTCACCCAATCTTGATGATACTTGGTGGTAATGATCAGTACACAAATCCCACTTGGCTCACCAAATTTGTTCTTCTAGGTTGAAGCGTTCGTCTATAGTAGCAGTTTTTATATTTAGGTTTCACTCTGTTCTCTCCTACATAGAAAGATGAATTTGGAACTCTAAATCCAACATGGTTTGTAGTAGCTCTTTGAAACTTGACAAAATAAAGGAGTTCTCAGTTTTGTCTCTATGGTTTGTTTCCTCTTCAAGTAGCCCTAGGCACAGACTGTGGAAAAGCACTTTCATTGAGAGGTGTTGCGAAGCTTCTAAGAAATTACGAGTTTCCGAAATACCAGCAAATATTTTTTCACCCAATCTTGATGATACTTGGTGCTAATGATCAGTACACAAATCCCACTTGGCTCACCAAATTTTGTTCTTCTAAGTTGAAGTGTTCGTCTACAGTAGCAGTTTTTATATTTAGGTTTCCCTCTGTTCTCTCCTACATAGAAAGATGAATTTGGAACTCTAAATCCAACATGGTTTGTAGTAGCTCTTTGAAACTTGACAAAATAAAGGAGTTCTCAGTTTTGTCTCTATGGTTTGTTTCCTCTTCAAGTAGCCCTAGGCACAGACTGTGGAAAAGCACTTTAATTGAGAGGGGTTACCAAGCTTCTAAGAAATAACGAGTTTCCGAAATACCAGCAAATATTTTTTCACCCAATCTTGATGATACTTGGTGGTAATGATCAGTACACAAATCCCACTTGGCTCACCAAATTTGTTCTTCTAGGTTGAAGCGTTCGTCGATAGTAGCAGTTTTTATATTTAGGTTTCACTCTGTTCTCTCCTACATAGAAAGATGAATTTGGAACTCTAAATCCAACATGGTTTGTAGTAGCTCTTTGAAACTTGACAAAATAAAGGAGTTCTCAGTTTTGTCTCTATGGATTGTTTCCTCTTCAAGTAGCCCTAGGCACAGACTGTGGAAAGCACTTTCATTGAGAGGGGTTGCAAAGCTTCTAAGAAATAACGAGTTTCCGAAATACCAGCAAATATTTTTTCACCCAATCTTGATGATACTTGGTGGTAATGATCAGTACACAAATCCCACTTGGCTCACCAAATTTTGTTCTTCTAGGTTGAAGCGTTCGTCTACAGTAGCAGTTTTTATATTTAGGTTTCCCTCTCTTCTCTCCCATATAGATAGATGAATTTGTACTCTAAATCCAACATGGTTTGTAGTAGCTCTTTGAAACTTGACAAAACAAAGGAGTTCTCAGTTTTGTCTCTATGGTTTGTTTCCTCTTCATAGCCCTAGGCACAGACTGTGGAAAGCACTTTCATTGATATTGGTTGCCAATCTTCTAAGAAATAACGAGTTTCCGAAATACCAGCAAATATTTTTTCACCCAATCTTGATGATACTTGGTGGTAATGATCAGTACACAAATCTCACTTGGCTCACCAAATTTTGTTCTTCTAGGTTGAAGCGTTCGTCTACAGTAGCAGTTTTTATATTTAGGTTTCCCTCTCTTCTCTCCCATATAGATAGATGAATTTGGAACTCTAAATCCAACATGGTTTGTAGTAGCTCTTTGAAACTTGACAAAATAAAGGAGTTCTCAGTTTTGTCTCTATGGTTTGTTTCCTCTTCAAGTAGCCCTAGGCACAGACTGTGGAAAAGCACTTTCATTGAGAGGTGTTGCCAAGCTTCTAAGAAATTACGAGTTTCCGAAATACCAGCAAATATTTTTTCACCCAATCTTGATGATACTTGGTGCTAATGATCAGTACACAAATCCCACTTGGCTCACCAAATTTTGTTCTTCTAAGTTGAAGTGTTCGTCTACAGTAGCAGTTTTTATATTTAGGTTTCCCTCTGTTCTCTCCTACATAGAAAGATGAATTTGGAACTCTAAATCCAACATGGTTTGTAGTAGCTCTTTGAAACTTGACAAAATAAAGGAGTTCTCAGTTTGTCTCTATGGTTTGTTTCCTCTTCAAGTAGCCCTAGGCACAGACTGTGGAAAAGCACTTTCATTGAGAGGTGTTGCCAGGTTCTAAGAAATTACGAGTTTCCGAAATACCAGCAAATATTTTTTCACCCAATCTTGATGATACTTGGTGCTAATGATCAGTACACAAATCCCACTTGGCTCACCAAATTTTGTTCTTCTAGGTTGAAGCGTTCGTCTACAGTAGCAGTTTTTATATTTAGGTTTCCCTCTCTTCTCTCCCATATAGATAGATGAATTTGTACTCTAAATCCAACATGGTTTGTAGTAGCTCTTTGAAACTTGACAAAACAAAGGAGTTCTCAGTTTTGTCTCTATGGTTTGTTTCCTCTTCATAGCCCTAGGCACAGACTGTGGAAAGCACTTTCATTGATATTGGTTGCCAATCTTCTAAGAAATAACGAGTTTCCGAAATACCAGCAAATATTTTTTCACCCAATCTTGATGATACTTGGTGGTAATGATCAGTACACAAATCTCACTTGGCTCACCAAATTTTGTTCTTCTAGGTTGAAGCGTTCGTCTACAGTAGCAGTTTTTATATTTAGGTTTCCCTCTCTTCTCTCCCATATAGATAGATGAATTTGGAACTCTAAATCCAACATGGTTTGTAGTAGCTCTTTGAAACTTGACAAAATAAAGGAGTTCTCAGTTTTGTCTCTATGGTTTGTTTCCTCTTCAAGTAGCCCTAGGCACAGACTGTGGAAAAGCACTTTCATTGAGAGGTGTTGCCAAGCTTCTAAGAAATTACGAGTTTCCGAAATACCAGCAAATATTTTTTCACCCAATCTTGATGATACTTGGTGCTAATGATCAGTACACAAATCCCACTTGGCTCACCAAATTTTGTTCTTCTAAGTTGAAGTGTTCGTCTACAGTAGCAGTTTTTATATTTAGGTTTCCCTCTGTTCTCTCCTACATAGAAAGATGAATTTGGAACTCTAAATCCAACATGGTTTGTAGTAGCTCTTTGAAACTTGACAAAATAAAGGAGTTCTCAGTTTTGTCTCTATGGTTTGTTTCCTCTTCAAGTAGCCCTAGGCACAGACTGTGGAAAAGCACTTTCATTGAGAGGTGTTGCCAGGTTCTAAGAAATTACGAGTTTCCGAAATACCAGCAAATATTTTTTCACCCAATCTTGATGATACTTGGTGCTAATGATCAGTACACAAATCCCACTTGGCTCACCAAATTTTGTTCTTCTAGGTTGAAGCGTTCGTCTACAGTAGCAGTTTTTATATTTAGGTTTCCCTCTCTTCTCTCCCATATAGATAGATGAATTTGTACTCTAAATCCAACATGGTTTGTAGTAGCTCTTTGAAACTTGACAAAACAAAGGAGTTCTCAGTTTTGTCTCTATGGTTTGTTTCCTCTTCATAGCCCTAGGCACAGACTGTGGAAAGCACTTTCATTGATATTGGTTGCCAATCTTCTAAGAAATAACGAGTTTCCGAAATACCAGCAAATATTTTTTCACCCAATCTTGATGATACTTGGTGGTAATGATCAGTACACAAATCTCACTTGGCTCACCAAATTTTGTTCTTCTAGGTTGAAGCGTTCGTCTACAGTAGCAGTTTTTATATTTAGGTTTCCCTCTCTTCTCTCCCATATAGATAGATGAATTTGGAACTCTAAATCCAACATGGTTTGTAGTAGCTCTTTGAAACTTGACAAAATAAAGGAGTTCTCAGTTTTGTCTCTATGGTTTGTTTCCTCTTCAAGTAGCCCTAGGCACAGACTGTGGAAAAGCACTTTCATTGAGAGGTGTTGCCAAGCTTCTAAGAAATTACGAGTTTCCGAAATACCAGCAAATATTTTTTCACCCAATCTTGATGATACTTGGTGCTAATGATCAGTACACAAATCCCACTTGGCTCACCAAATTTTGTTCTTCTAAGTTGAAGTGTTCGTCTACAGTAGCAGTTTTTATATTTAGGTTTCCCTCTGTTCTCTCCTACATAGAAAGATGAATTTGGAACTCTAAATCCAACATGGTTTGTAGTAGCTCTTTGAAACTTGACAAAATAAAGGAGTTCTCAGTTTTGTCTCTATGGTTTGTTTCCTCTTCAAGTAGCCCTAGGCACAGACTGTGGAAAAGCACTTTCATTGAGAGGTGTTGCCAGGTTCTAAGAAATTACGAGTTTCCGAAATACCAGCAAATATTTTTTCACCCAATCTTGATGATACTTGGTGCTAATGATCAGTACACAAATCCCACTTGGCTCACCAAATTTTGTTCTTCTAAGTTGAAGCGTTCGTCTACAGTAGCAGTTTTTATATTTAGGTTTCCCTCTGTTCTCTCCTATATAGAAAGATGAATTTGGAACTATAAATCCAACATGGTTTGTAGTAGCTCTTTGAAACTTGACAACATAAAGGAGTTCTCAGTTTTGTCGCTATGGTTTGTTTCCTCTTCAAGTAGCCCTAGGCACAGACTGTGGAAAAGCAATTTAATTGAGAGGGGTTCCCAAGTTTCTAAGAAATAACGAGTTTCCGAAATACCAGCAAATATTTTTTCACCCAATCTTGTTGATACTTGGTGGTAATGATCAGTACACAAATCCCACTTGGCTCACCAAATTTTGTTCTTCTAGGTTGAAGCGTTCGCTACAGTAGCAGTTTTTATATTTAGGTTTCTCTCTGTTCTCTCCTATATAGATAGATGAATTGGAACTCTAAATCCAACATTGTTTGTAGTAGCTATTTGAAACTTGACAAAATAAAGGAGGTCTCAGATTTGTCTCTATGGTTTGTTTCCTCTTCAAGTAGCCGTAAGCACAGACTGTGGGAAAGCACTTTCATTGAGAGGGGTTGCCAAGCTTCTAAGAAATAACGAG
>NW_027515170.1:42358-91113 GCF_048772815.1 Callospermophilus lateralis
AGGTTGAAGCATTCGTTTACAATAGCAGTTTATATTTTTAAGCTTTCTCTGTTCTCTCCTATATGAATAGATGAATTTGGAACTGTAAATCCAACATGGATTGTAGTAGCTCTTTGAAACTTGACAAAATAAAGGAGTTCTCAGTTTTGTCTCTTTGGTTTGTTTCATCTTCAAGTAGGCCTAGGCACAGAGTGTGGAAAAGCACTTTCATTGAGAGGGGTTGCCAATCTTCTAAGAGATAACAATTTTCGAAATGCCAGCAAATATTTTTTCACCCAATTTTGATGATACTTGGTGGTAATGATCAGTACAGAAATCCCACTTGGCTCACTAAATTTAGTTCTTCTAGGTTGAAGCGTTTGTTTACAGTAGCAGTTTCTATATTTAGGTTTCACTCTGTTCTCTCCTATATAGATAGATGAATTTGGAACCCTAAATCAAACATGGTTTGTAGTAGCTCTTTGAAACTTGAAAAAATAAAGGAATTCTCAGTTTTGTCTCTATGATTTGTTTCCTCTTCAAGTAGCCCTAGGCACAGACTGTGGAAAAGCACTTCATTGAGAGGGGTTGCCAAGCTTCTAAGAAATAACGAGTTTCCGAAATACCAGCAAATATTTTTTCACCCAATGTTGATGATACTTGGTGGTAATATCAATACACAAATCCCACTTGGCTCACCAAATTTTGTTCTTCTACGTTGACGCGTTCGTCTACAGTAGCAGTTTTTATATTTAGGTTTCACTCTGTTCTCTCCTATATTGATAGATGAATTTGGAACTCTAAATCCAACATGGTTTGTAGTAGCTCTTTGAAACTTGACAAAATAAAGGAGTTCACAGTTTTTTCTCTAAGGTTTGTTTCCTCTTCTAGTAGTCCTAGGCACAGACTGTGGAAAAGCACTTTCATTGAGATGGGTTGCCAAGCTTCTAAGAAATAACGAGTTTCCGAAATACCAGCAAATATTTTTTCACCAAATGTTGATGATACGTGGTGGTAATGTCAAGTACACAAATCCCACTTGGCTCACCAAATTTTGTTCTTCTAGGTTGAAGCGTTCGTTTACAGTAGCAGTTTTTATTTTTAGGTTTCACTCTGTTGTCTCCTATATAGATAGATGAATTCGGAACTCTAAATCCAACTTGGTTTGTAGTAGCTCTTTGAAAGTTGACAAAATAAAGGAGTTCTCAGTTTTGTCTCTATGGTTTGTTTCGTCTTCAAGTAGCCCTAGGCACAGACTGTGGAAAAGAACTTTCATTGAGAGGGGTTGCCAGGCTTCTAAGAAATAACGAGTTCTGAAATACCAGCAAATATTTTTTCACCCAATGTTGATGATACTTGGTGGTAATGATCAGTACACAAATCCCACTTGTATCACCAAATTTTGTTCTTCTGGGTTGAAGCGTTCGTCTACAGTAGCAGTTTTTATATTTAGATTCCACTCTGTTCTCTCCGATATAGATAGATGAATTTGGAACTCTAAATCCAACATGGATTGTATTAGCTCTTTGAAACTTGACAAAATAAAGGAGTTCTCAGAGTTGTCTCTATGGTTTGTTTCCTCTTCAAGTCGCCCTAGGCACAGACTGTGGAAAAGCACTTTCAATGAAAGGGGTTGCCAAGCTTCCAAGAAATTACGAGTTTCCGATATACCAGGAAATATTTTTTCACCCAATGTTCATCATAGGTTGTGGTAATGACAAGTACACAAATCCCACTTGGCTCACCAAATATTGTTCTTCTAGGTTGATGCGTTCGTTTATAGTAGCAGTTTTATTTTTAGGTTTCACTCTGTTCTCTCCTATATTGATAGATGAATTTGGAACTCTAAATCCAACATGGTTTGTAGTAGCTCTTTGAAACTTGACAAAATAAAGGAGTTCTCAGTTTTGTCTCTATGGATTGTTTCCTCTTCAAGTAGCCCTAGGCACTGACTGTGGAAATGCACTTTCATTGAGAGGGGTTGCCAAGCTTCTAAGAAATAAGGAGTTTCCGAAATACCAGCATATATTTTTCACCCAATCTTGATGATACTTGGTGGTAATGATCAGTACACAAATCCCACTTGGCTCACCAAATTTTGTTCTTCTAGGTTGAAGCGTTCGTCTACAGTAGCAGTTTTTATATTTAGGTTTCAGTCTGTTCTCTCATATATAGATAGATGAATTTAAAACTGTAAATCCAACATGGTTTGTAGTAGCTCTTTGTAACTTGACAAAATAAAGGAGTTTTCAGTTTTGTCTCTATGATTTGTTTCCGCTTCCTTTAGCCCTAAGCAGAGACTGAGGAAAAGCACTTTCATTGAAAGGGGTTGCCAAGCTTCTAAGAAATAACGAGTTTCTGAAATACCAGCAAATATTTTTTCACCCAATCTTGATGATACGTGGTTGTAATGACAAGTACACAAATCCCACTTGCCTCACCAAATTTTGTTCTTCTAGGTTGAAGCGTTCGTTTACAGTAGCAGTTTTTATTTTTAGGTTTCACTCTGTTCTCTCCTATATAGATAGATGAATTTGGAACTCTGTATCCAACATGGTTTGTAGTAGCTCTTTGAAACTTGACAAAATAAAAGAGTTCTCAGTTTTGTCTCTATGGTTTGTTTACTCTTCAAGTAGCCCTAGGCACAGACTCTGGGAAAAGTACTTTCATCGAGAGGGGTTGCCAAACTTCTAAGAAATTCGGAGTATCCGAAATATCAGCAAATATTTTTTCACTAATCTTGATGATACTTGGTGGTCGTGATCGGTACACAAATCCCACTTGACTCACCAAATTTTGTTCTTCTAGGATGAAGCGTTCGTTTACAGTAGCAGTTTATATTTTTAGTTTTCCCTCTGTTCTCTCCTATATAGATAGATGAATTTGGAACTCTAAATCCAACATGGTTTGTAGTAGCTCTTTGAAACTTGACAAAATAAAGGAGTTCTCAGTTTTGTCTCTATGGATTGTTTCATCTTCAAGTAGCCCTAGGCTCTGAGTGTGCAAAAGCACTTTCATTGAAAGGGGTTGCCAAGCTTCTAAGAAAAAAACTATTTTCCGAAATATCTGCAAATATTTTTTCACCCAATCTTGATGATACTTGGTGGTAATGATCAGTACACAAATCCCACTTGGCTCACCAAATTTTGATCTTCTACGTTGACGCGTTCGTCTACAGTAGCAGTTTTCATATTTAGGTTTCACTCTGTTCCTCCTATATTGATAGATGAATTTTTAACTCTAAATCCAGCATGGTTTGTAGTAGCTCTTTGAAACTTGACAAAATAAAGGAGTTCTCAGTTTTTTCTCTATGGTTTGTTTCGACTTCAAATAGCCCTAGGCACAGACTGTGGAAAAGCACTTTCATTGAGAGGTGTTGCCAAGCTTCTAAGAAATAACGAGTTTCCAAAATACCAGGAAATATTTTTTCACCCAATCTTGATGATACTTGGAGGTAATGATCGGTACACAAATCCCACTTGGCTCACCAAATTTTGTTATTCTGGGTTGAAGCGTTCGTCTACAGTAGCAGTTTTTATGTTTAGGATTCACTCTGTTCTCTCCTACATAGTTAGATGAATTCGGAACTCTAAATCCAACATGGTGTGTAGTAGCTCTTTGAAGCTTGACAAAGTAAAGGAGTTCTCTGTTTTGTCTCTATCTGTTGTTTCGTCTTCAAGTACTCCTAGGCACAGACTTTGGAAAAGCACTTTCATTGAGAGGGGGTTGACAAGCTTCTAAATAATAACGAGTTTCTGAAATACCAGCAAATATTTTTTCACCCAATCTTGATGATACTTGGTGGTAATGATTGGTACACAATTACCACTTGACTCACCAAATTTTGTTCTTCTAGGTTGAAGCATTCGTTTACAATAGCAGTTTATATTTTTAAGCTTTCTCTGTTCTCTCCTATATGAATAGATGAATTTGGAACTGTAAATCAAACATGGATTGTAGTAGCTCTTTGAAACTTGACAAAATAAAGGAGTTCTCAGTTTTGTCTCTTTGGTTTGTTTCATCTTCAAGTAGGCCTAGGCACAGAGTGTGGAAAAGCACTTTCATTGAGAGGGGTTGCCAATCTTCTAAGAGATAACAATTTTCGAAATGCCAGCAAATATTTTTTCACCCAATTTTGATGATACTTGGTGGTAATGATCAGTACAGAAATCCCACTTGGCTCACCAAATTTTGTTCTTCTAGGTTGAAGCGTTCGTCTACAGTAGCAGTTTTTATATTTAGGTTTCAGTCTGTTCTTTCATATATAGATAGATGAATTTAAAACTCTAAATCCAACATGGTTTGTAGTAGCTCTTTGTAACTTGACAAAATAAAGGAGTTTTCAGTTTTGTCTCTATGATTTGTTTCCGCTTCCTTTAGCCCTAAGCAGAGACTGTGGAAAAGCACTTTCATTGAAAGGGGTTGCCAAGCTTCTAAGAAATAACGAGTTTCCGAAATACCAGCAAATATTTTTTCACCCAATCTTGATGATACGTGGTGGTAATGACAAGTACACAAATCCCACTTGCCTCACCAAATTTTGTTCTTCTAGGTTGAAGCGTTCGTTTACAGTAGCAGTTTTTATTTTTAGGTTTCACTCTGTTCTCTCCTATATAGATAGATGAATTTGGAACTCTGTATCCAACATGGTTTGTAGTAGCTCTTTGAAAGTTGACAAAATAAAGGAGTTCTCAGTTTTGTCTCTATAGTTTGTTTACTCTTCAAGTAGCCCTAGGCACAGACTCTGGAAAAGTACTTTTATTGAGAGGGGTTGCCAAGCTTCTAAGAAATAACAAGTTTCTGAAATACCAGCAAATAGCTTTTCAACCAATGTTGATGATACTTGGTGGTAATAATCAGTACACAAATGCCACTGGGCTCACCATATTTTGTTCTTCTGGGTTGAAGCATTCGCCTACAGTAGCAGTTTTTATATTTAGGTTTCACTCTGTTCTCTCCTACATAGATAGATGAATTATAACTCTAAATCCAACATGGTGTGTAATAGCTCTTTGAAACTTGGAAAAGCAAAGGAGTTCTCAGTTTTGTCTCTATGGTTTGTTTCCTCTTCATGTCGCCCAAGGCACAGACTGTGTAAAAGCACTTTCATTGAGAGGGGTTGCCAAGCTTTTAAGAAATAACGAGTTTCCGAAAAACCAGCAAATATTTTTCACCCAATCTTGATGATACTTGGTAGTAATGATCGGTACACAAATCCCACATGACTCTCCAAATTCTGTTCTTCTAGGTTGACGCGTTCGTCTACAGTAGCAGTTTATATATTTAGTTTCCCTCTGTTCTCTCCTATATAGATAGATGAATTTGGAACTCTAAATCCAACATGGTTTGTAGTAGCTCTTTGAAACTTGACAAAATAAAGGAGTTCTAAGTTTTGTCTCTATGGTTTGTTTCCTCTTCAAGCAGCCCTAGGCACAGACTGTGGAAAACCACTTTCATTGAGAGGGGTTGCCAAGCTTCTAAGAAATAACGAGTTTTCGAAATACCAGCAAATATTTTTCACCCAATCTTGATGACACTTGGTGATAATTATCAATACACAATTCCCACTTGGCTCACCAAATTTTGTTCTTCTAGGATGAAGCGTTCGTTTACAGTAGCAGTTTATATTTTTAGTTTTCCCACTGTTCTCTCCTATATAGATAGATGAATTTGGAACTCTGTATCCAACATGGTATGTAGTAGCTCTTTGAAACTTGACAAAATAAAGGAGTTCTCATTTTTGTTTCTATGATTTGTTTCCACTTCATGTAGCCCTAAGCAGAGACTGTGGAAAAGCACTTTAATTGAAAGGGGTTGCCAAGCTTCCAATAAATTACGAGTTTCCGAAATACCAGCAAATATTTTTTCACCCAATGTTGATGATACTTGGTGGTAATGGTCAGTACACAAATGCCACTTGGTTCACCCAATTTTGTTCTTCTAGGTTGAAGCGTTCGTTTACAGTAGCAGTATTTATATTTAGGTTTCACTCTGTTCTCTCCTATATAGATAGATGAATTTGGAACTCTAAATCCAACATGGTTTGTAGTAGCTCTTTGAAACTTGACAAAATAAACGAGTTCTCAGTTTTGTCTCTATGGTTTGTTTCATCTTCAAGTAGCCCTAATCACAGAGTGTGCAAAAGCACTTTAATTGAGAGGGGTTGCCAAGCTTCTAAGAAAAAACTAGTTTCCGAAATACCAGCAAATATTTTTTCACCCAATCTTGATGATACTTGGTGGTAATGATCAGTACACAAATGCCACTTGGTTCACCAAATTTTGTTCTTCTAGGTTGAAGCGTTCGTTTACAGTAGCAGTATTTATATTTAGGTTTCACTCTGTTCTCTCCTATATAGATAGATGAATTTGGATCTCTAAATCCAACATGGTTTGTAGTAGCTCTTTGAAACTTGACAAAATAAAGGAGTTCTCAGTTTTGTCTCTATGGTTTGTTTCATCTTCAAGTAGCCCTAGGCACAGAATGTGCAAAAGCACTTTCATTGAGAGGGGTTGCCAATCTTCTAAGAAAAAACTAGTTTCCGAAATACCAGCAAATATTTTTTCACCCAATCTTGATGATACTTGGTGGTAATGATCAGTACACAAATCCCACTTGGCTCACCAAATTTTGATCTTCTACGTTGACGCGTTCATCTACAGTACCAGTTTTCATATTTAGGTTTTACTCTGTTCTCTCCTATATTGATAGATGAATTTGGAACTCTAAATCCAACATGGTTTGTAGTAGCTCTTTGAAACTTAACAAAATAAAGGAGTTCTCCGTTTTTTCTCTATGGTTGGTTTCCTCTTCAAGTATCCTAGGCACAGACTGTGGAAAAGCACTTTCATTGAGAGGGGTGGCCAAGCTTCTAAGAAATAACGAGTTTCCGAAATACCAGCAAATATTTTTTCACCCAATCTTGATGATACTTGGTGCTAATGATTGGTACACAAATCCCACTTGACTTACCAAATTTTGTTCTTCTAGGTTGAAGCGTTCGATTACAGTAGCAGTTTATATTTTTAAGTTCCCTCTGCTCTCTCGTATATAGATAGATGAATTTGGAACTCTAAATACAACATGGTTTGTAGTAGCTCTTTGAAACTTGACAAAAAACAAGTAGTTTTCTGTTTTGTCTCTAAGATTTGTTTCCGCTTCATGTAGCCGTAAGCAGAGACGGTGGAAAAGCACTTTCATTGAAAGGGGTTGCCAAGCTTCCAAGAAATTACGAGTTTCCGAAATACCAGCAAATATTTTTTCAAACAATGTTGATTGTACGTGGTGGTAATGACAAGTACACAAACCCCATTGGCTCACCAAATTCTGTTCTTCTAGGTTGAAGCGTTCGTTTACAGTAGCAGTTTTTATTTTTAGGTATCACTCTGTTCTCTTTTATATAGATAGAAGAATTTGGAACTCTAAATCCAACATGGTTTGTAGTAGCTCTTTGAAAGTTGACAAAATAAAGGAGTTCTCAGTTTTGTCTCTATGGTTTGTTTCCACTTCAAGTAGCCCTAGGCACAGACTGTGGAATAGCACTTTCATTGAGAGGGGTTGCCAAGCTTCTAAGAAATAACGAGTTTCCGAAATACCAGGAAATATTTTTTCACCCAATCTTGATGATACTTGGTGGTAATGATCGGTACACAAATCCCACTTGGCTCACCAAATTTTCTTCTTCTAGGTTGAAGCGTTCGTTTACAGTAGCAGTTTTTTATTTTTAGGTTTCACTCTGTTCTCTCCTATATAGATAGATGAATTTGGAACTCTAAATCCAACGTGGTTTGTAGTAGCTTTTGAAATTTGACAAAATACAGGGGTTCTCAGTTTTTTCTGTATGTTATGTTTCCTCTTTAAATTGTCCTATGCACAGACTGTGAAAACCACTTTCATTGAGAGGAGTTGCCAAAGTTTTAAGAAATAACGAGTTTCCTAAATAGCAGCAAATATTTTTTCACCCAATCTTGATGATACTTGGTGGTAATGATCAGTACACAAATCCCGCTTGGCTCATCAAATTTTGTTCTTCTATGTTGACGCGTTCGTCTACAGTAGCAGTTTTTATATTTAGGTTTCACTCTGTTCTCTCCCATATTGATAGATTACTTTGGAACTCTAAATCCAACATGGTTTGTAGTAGCTCTTTGAAACATGACAAAATAAAGGAGTTCTCAGTTTTGTCTCTATGGTTTGTTTCCTCTTCAATAGCCCTAAGCACAGACTATGGAAAAGCACTTTCATTGAGAGGGGTTGCCAAGCTTCTAAGACATAACGAGTTTCCGAAATACCAGCAAATATTTTTTCACCCAATCTTGATTATACTTGGTGGTAATGATCAGTACACAAATCCCACTTGGCTCACTAAATTTAGTTCTTCTAGGTTGAAGCGTTTGTTTACAGTAGCAGTTTCTATATTTAGGTTTCACTCTGTTCTCTCCTATATAGATAGATGAATTTGGAACCCTAAATCAAACATGGTTTGTAGTAGCTCTTTGAAACTTGAAAAAATAAAGGAATTCTCAGTTTTGTCTCTATGATTTGTTTCCTCTTCAAGTAGCCCTAGGCACAGACTTTGGAAAAGCACTTCATTGAGAGGGGTTGCCAAGCTTCTAAGAAATAACGAGTTTCCGAAATACCAGCAAATATTTTTTCACCCAATGTTGATGATACTTGGTGGTAATATCAATACACAAATCCCACTTGGCTCACCAAATTTTGTTCTTCTACGTTGACGCGTTCGTCTACAGTAGCAGTTTTTTATATTTAGGTTTCACTCTGTTCTCTCCTATATTGATAGATGAATTTGGAACTCTAAATCCAACATGGTTTGTAGTAGCTCTTTGAAACTTGACAAAATAAAGGAGTTCACAGTTTTTTCTCTATGGTTTGTTTCCTCTTCTAGTAGTCCTAGGCACAGACTGTAGAAAAGCACTTTCATTGAGATGGGTTGCCAAGCTTCTAAGAAATAACGAGTTTCCGAAATACCAGCAAATATTTTTTCACCCAATGTTGATGATACGTGGTGGTAATGTCAAGTACAGAAATCCCACTTGGCTCACCAAATTTTGTTCTTCTCGGTTGAAGCGTTCGTTTACAGTAGCAGTTTTTATTTTTAGGTTTCACTCTGTTGTCTCCTATATAGATAGATGAATTCGGAACTCTAAATCCAACTTGGTTTGTAGTAGCTCTTTGAAAGTTGACAAAATAAAGGAGTTTTCAGTTTTGTCTCTATGGTTTGTTTCGTCTTCAAGTAGCCCTAGGCACAGACTGTGGAAAAGAACTTTCATTGAGAGGGGTTGCCAGGCTTCTAAGAAATAACGAGTTCCGAAATACCAGCAAATATTTTTTCACCCAATGTTGATGATACTTGGTGGTAATGATCAGTACACAAATCCCACTTGGATCACCAAATTTTGTTCTTCTGGGTTGAAGCGTTCGTCTACAGTAGCAGTTTTTATATTTAGGTTCCACTCTGTTCTCTCCGATATAGATAGATGAATTTGGAACTCTAAATCCAACATGGATTGTATTAGCTCTTTGAAACTTGACAAAATAAAGGAGTTCTCAGAGTTGTCTCTATGGTTTGTTTCCTCTTCAAGTCGCCCTAGGCACAGACTGTGGAAAAGCACTTTCAATGAAAGGGGTTGCCAAGCTTCCAAGAAAATACGAGTTTCCGAAATACCAGGAAATATTTTTTCACCCAATGTTCATCATAGGTTGTGGTAATGACAAGTACACAAATCCCACTTGGCTCACCAAATATTGTTCTTCTAGGTTGATGCGTTCGTTTATAGTAGCAGTTTTTATTTTTAGGTTTCACTGTGTTCTCTCCTATATAGATAGATGAATTTGGAACTCTAAATACACCATGGTTTGTAGTAGCTCTTTGAAACTTGACAAAATAAAAGAGTTCTCAGTTTTGTCTCTATTGTTTGTTGCCTCTTCAAGTAGCCCTAGGCACAGACAGTGGAAAAGCACTTTAATTGAGAGGGGTTGGCAAGCTTCCAAGAAATTACGAGTTTCCGAAATACCAGCAAATATTTTTTCACCCAATCTTGATGATACTTGGTGGTAATGATCAGTACACAAATCCCACTTTCCTCACCAAATTTTGTTCTTCTAGGTTGATGCTTTCATTTTCAGTAGCAGTTTTTATTTATAGGTTTCACTCTGTTCTCTCCTATATAGATAGATGAATTTAGAACTCTAAATCCAACATGGTTTGCAGTAGCTCTTTGAAACTTGACAAAATAAAGGAGTTCTCAGTTTTGTCTATATGTTTTGTTTCCTGTTCAAGTAGTCCTAGGCACATACTGTGGAAAAGCACTTTCATTGAGAGTGGTTGCCAAGCTTCTAAGAAATAACGAGTTTCCGAAAGACCAGCAAATATTTTTTCACCCAATGTCGATGATACTTGGTGGTAATGATCAGTACACAAATCCCACTTGGCTCACCAAATTTTGTTCTTCTAGGTTGAAGCGTTTGTTTATAGTAGCAGTTTTTATATTTAGATTTCACTCTGTTCTCTCCTATATAGATAGATGAATTTGGAACTCTGTATCCAACATGGTTTGTAGTAGCTCTTTGAAACTTGACAAAATAAAGGAGTTCTCAGTTTTGTCTCTATGGTTTGTTTACTCTTCAAGTAGCCCTAGGCACAGACTCTGGAAAAGTACTTTCATCGAGAGAGGTTGCCAACCTTCTAAGAAATTCGGAGTTTCCGAAATATCAGCAAATATTTTTTCACTAATCTTGATGATACTTGGTGGTCGTGATCGGTACACAAATCCCACTTGACTCACCAAATTTTGTTCTTCTAGGATGAAGCGTTCGTTTACAGAAGCAGTTTATATTTTTAGTTTTCCCTCTGTTCTCTCCTATATATATAGATGAATTTGGAACTCTAAATCCAACATGGTTTGTAGTAGCTCTTTGAATCTTGACAAAAGAAAGGAGTTCTCAGTTTTGTCTCTTTGATTTGTTGCCGCTTCATGTAACCCTAAGCAGAGACTGTGAAAAAGCACTTTCATTGAAAGGGGTTGCCAAGCTTCCAATAAATTAGGAGTTTCCGAAATAGCAGCAAATATTTTTTCACCCAGTGTTGATGATACGTGGTGGTAATGACAAGTACACAAATCCCACTTGGCTAACCAAATTTTGTTTTCCTTGGTTGAAGCGTTCGTTTACAGTAGCAGTTTTTATTTTTAGGTTTCACTCTGTTCTCTCCTATATAGACAGATGAATTTGGAACTCTAAATCCAACATGGTTTGTAGTAGCTATTTGAAACTTGACAAAAGAAAGGAGTTCTCAGTTTTGTCTCTATGATTTGTTTCCGCTACATGTAGCCCTAAGCAGAGACTGTGGAAAAGCATTTTCATTGAAAGGGGTTGCCAAGCTTCCAAGAAATTACGAGTTTCCGAAATACCAGCAAATATTTTTTCACCCAATGTTGATGATACTTAGTGGTAATGATCAGTACACAAATCCCACTTGGCTCACCAAATTTTGTTCTAGGTTGAAGCTTTCGTTTACAGAAGCAGTTTTTATATTTAGGTTTCACTGTGTTCTCTCTTATATAGATAGATGAATTTGGAACTCTAAATCCAACATGGTTTGTACTAGCTCTTTGAAACTTGACAAAATAAAGGAGTTCTCAGTTTTTTCTCTATGGTTTGTTTCCTGTTCAAGTAGTCCTAGGCACAGACTGTGGAAAACCACTTTCATTGAGAGGGGTTGCCAAGCCATTAAGAAATAACGCTTTCCGAAATACCAGCAAATATTGTTTCAACCAATGTTGATGATACATTGTGGTAATGACAAGTTCACAAATCCCACTTGGCTCACCAAATTTTGTTCTTCTAGGTTGAAGCGTTCGTTTACAGTAGCAGTTTTTACTTTTAGGTTTCACTCTCGTCTCTCCTATATAGATAGAGGAATTTGGAACTCTAAATCCAACATGGTTTGTAGTAGCTCTTTGAAAATTGACAAAATAAAGGACTTCTCAGTTTTGTCTCTATGGTTTGTTTCCTCTCAAGTAGCCCTCGGCACACACTGTGGAAACGCACTTTCATTGAGAGGGGTTGCCAAGCTACTAAGAAATAACGAGCTTCCGAAATACCAGCAAATATTTTCTCACCCAATGTTGATGATACTTGGTGGTAATGATCAGTACACAAATCCCACTTCTCTCACCATATTTTGTTCTTCTGGGATGAAGCGTTCGTCTACAGTATCAGTTTTTATATTTAGGTTTCACTCTGTTCTCTCCTACATAGATAGATGAATTTGGAACTCTAAAATCATAATGGTGTGTAATAGCTCTTTGAAACTTGACAAAGTAAAGGAGTTTTCAGTTTTGTCTCTATGGTTTGTTTCCTCTTCAAGTCGCCCTAGGCACAGACTGTGGAAGAGCACTTTTATTGAGAGGGGTTGCCAAGGTTTTAGAAATAACGAGTTTCCGAAATACCAGCAAATATTTTTTCACCCAATGTTGATGATACGTGGTGGTAATGACAAGTACACAAATCCCACTTGGCTCAACAATTTTTGTTCTTCTAGTTTGAAGCGTTTGTCTACAGTAGCAGTTTTTATTTTTAGGTTTCACTCTGTTCTCTCCTATATAGATACATGAATTTGGAACTCTAAATCCAACATGGTTTGTAGTAGCTCTTTGAAAGTTGACAAAATAAAGGAGTTCTCTGTTTTGTCTCTATCGTTTGTTTCCTCTCAAGAAGCCCTAGGCACAGACTGTGGAAAAGCACTTTCATTGTGAGGGGTTGCCAAGCTTCTAAGAAATAACGAGTTTCCGAAATACCAGCAAATATTTTTTCACCAATGTTGATGATACTTTCTGGTAATGATCAGTACAGAAATCCCACTTCTCTCACCATATTTTGTTCTTCTGGGATGAAGCGTTCGTCTACAGTATCAGTTTTTATATTAGGTTTCACTCTGTTCTCTCCTACATAGATAGATGAATTTGGAACTCTAAATCCAACATGGTTTGTAGTAGCTCTTTGAAAGTTGACAAAATAAAGGAGTTATCAGTTTTTTCTCTATGGTTTGTTTCCTCTTCAAGTAGTCCTAGGCACAGACTGTGGAAAAGCACTTTCATTGAAAGGGGTTGCCAAGCTTCCAAGAAATTACGAGTTTCCAAAATACCAGCAAATATTTTTTCACCCAATGTGGATGATACGTGGTGGTAATAACAAGTACACAAATCCCACTTGGCCCACCAAATTTTGTTCCTCTAGGTTGAAGCGTTCGTGCACAGTAGCAGTTTTTATTTTTACGTTTCACTCTGTTCTCTCCTATAGAGATAGATGAATTTGGAACTCTAAATCCAACATGGTTTGTAGTAGCTCTTTAAAACTAGACAAAATAAAGGAGTTCTCAGTTTTGTCTCTATGGTTTGTTTCCTCTTCAAGTAGCCCTAGGCACAGACTGTGGAAAAGTACTTTCATTGAGAGGGGTTGACAAGCTTCTAAGAAATAACGAATTTCCGAAATACAAGCAATTATTTTTTCACCCAATGTCGATGATACTTGGTGGTAATGATCTGTACACAAATCCCACTTGCCTCACCTAATTTTGTTCTTCTACTTTGAAGCGTTTGTCTACAGTAGCAATTTTAATATTTAGGTTTCACTTTGTTCTCTCCTATATAGATAGAAGAATTTGGAACACTAAATCCAACATGGTGTGTATTAGCTCTTTGAAACTTGACAAAATAAAGGAGTTCTCAGTTTTGTCTCTATGATTTGTTTCCGCTTCATGTAGCCCTAAGCAGAGACTGTGCGAAAGCACTTTCATGGAAAGGGGTTGCCAAGCTTCTAAGAAATTACGAGTTTCCGAAATAGCAGTAAATATTTTTTCACCCAATGTTGATGACACGTGGTGGTAATGATCGGTACACAAATCCCACTTGGCTCACCAAATTTTCTTCTTCTAGGTTGAAGCATTCGTTTACAGTACCAGTTTTTATTTTTAGGTTTCACTCTGTTCTCTCCTACATAGATAGATGAATTTGGAACTCTAAATACAACATGGTTTGTAGTAGCTCTTTGAAACTTGACAAAAGAAAGGAGTTCTCAGGTTTGTCTCTATGGATTGTTTTCTCCTCAAGTCGCCCTAGGCACAGACGGTGGAAAAGCACTTTCATTGAGAGGGGTTGCCAAGCTTTTAAGAAATAACGAGTTTCCGAAATACCAGTAAATATTTTTTCACCCAATGTTGATGATACTTGGTGGTAATGATCAGTACACAAATCCCACTTGGCTCACCAAATTTTGTTTTTCTGCGTTGAAGCGTTCGTCTACAGTAGCAGTTTTTTATATTTAGGTTTCACTCTGTTCTCTCCTACATAGATAGATGAATTTCGAACTCTAAATCCAACATGGTGTGTAATCGCTCTTTGAAACTTGACAAAGTAAAGGAGTTCTCAGTTTTGTCTCTATGGTTTGTTTCCTCTTCAAGTCGCCCTAGTCACAGACTGAGGAAAAGCACTTTCATTGAGGGGTTTCCCAGCTTTTAAGAAATAACGAGTTTCCGAAATACCAGCAAATATTTTTTCACCCAATCTTGATGATACTTGGTGGTAATGATCGGTACACAAATCCCACTTGGCTCACCAAATTTTCTTTTTCTAGGTTGAAGCGTTCGTTTACAGTAGCAGTTTTTATTTTTATGTTTCACTCTATTCTCTCCTATATAGATAGATGAATTTGAAACTCTAAATCCAACATGGTTTGTAGTAGCTCCTTGACACTTGACAAAATAAAGGAGTTCACAGTTTTGTCTCTATGTTTTGTATCCTCTTCAAGTAGCCCTAGGCACAGACTGTGGAAAAGAACTTTCATTGAGAGGGGTTGCCTAGCTTTCAGAAATTACCAGTTTCCGAAATACCAGCAAATATTTTTCACCCAATCTTGATGATACTTGGTAGTAATAATCGGTACACAAATCCCACTTGACTCACCAAATTTTTTTCTTCTACGATGAAGCGTTCCTTTACAGTAGCAGATTATATTTTTAGTTTCCCTCTGTTCTCTCCTATATACATAGATGAATTTAAAACTCTAAATACAACATGGTTTATAGTAGCTCTTGAAAGTTGACAAAATAAAGGAGTTCTCAGTTTTGTCTCTATGATTGGTTTCCGCTTCATGTAGCCCTAAGCAGAGACTGTGGAGAAGCACTTTCATTGAAAGGGGTTGCGAATCTTCCAAGAAATTATGAGTTTCCGAAATACCAGCAAATATTTTTTCACCCAATGTTGATGATACGTGGTGGTAATGACAAGTACACAAATCCCATTGGCTCACCAAATTTTGTTCTTCTAGGTTAAAGCGTTCATTTACAGTAGCAGTTTTTATTTTTAGGTTTCACTCTGCTCTCTCCTATATAGATAGATGAATTTGGAACTCTAAATCCAACATGGTGTGTTATAGCTCTTTGAAACTTGACAAAATAAAGGAGTTTTCAGTTTTGTCTCTATGGTTTGTTTCCTCTTAAAGCCGCCCTAGGCACAGACTGTGGAAAGCACTTTCATTGAGAGGCGTTGCCAAGGTTTTAAGAAATAACGAGATTCCAAAATACCAGCAAATATTTTTTCACCCAACCTTGATGATACTTGGTGGTAATGATCAGTACACAAATCCCAGTTGGCTCACCAAATTTTCTTCTTCTAGGTTGAAGTGTTCGTTTACAGTAGCAGTTTTTATTTTTAGGTTTCACTCTCTTCTCTCCTATATAGATAGATTAATTTGGAACACTAAATCCAACATTGTTTGTAGTAGCTCTTTGAAAATTGACAAAATAAAAGAGTTCTCAATTTGTCTCTATGGTTTGTTTCCTCTTCAAGTAGCCCTAGGCATAGACTGTGGAAAAGCACTTTCATTGAGAGGGGTTCCCAAGCTTCTAATAAATAAAGATTTTCCGAAATACCAGCAAATATTTTTCACCCAATCTTGATGATACTTGGTACTAATGATCGGTACACAAATCCCACTTGACTCACCAAATTTTGTTCTTCTAGGTTGAAGCGTTCGTCTACAGTAGCAATTTTAATATTTAGGTTTCACTCTGTTCTCTCCTATATAAATAGATGAATTTGGAACACTAAATCCAACATGGTGCTTATTAGCTCTTTGACACTTGACAAAATAAAGGAGTTCTCAGTTTTGTCTCTATGATTTGTTTCTGCTTCATGTAGCCCTCAGCAGAGACTGTGCGAAAGCACTTTCATTGAAAGGGGTTGCCAAGCTTTTAAGAAATTACGAGTTTCCGAAATAGCAGCAAATATTTTTTCACCCAATCTTGATGATACGTGGTGGTATTGACAAGTATACAAATCCCACTTGGCTCACCAAAATTTCTTCTTCTAGGTTGAAGCGTTCGTTTACAGTAGCAGTTTTTATTTTTAGGTTTCACTCTGTTCTCTCCTATACAGATAGATGAATTTGGAACTCTAAATCCAACATGGTTTGTAGTAGCTCTTTGAAACTTGACAAAATAAAGGAGTTCTCAGGTTTGTCTCTATGGTTTGTTTCCTCTTCAAGTAGCCCTCAGCACACACTGTGGAAAAGCACTTTCATTGAGAGGGGTTGCCAAGCTTCTACGAAATAACGAGTTTCCGAAATACCAGCAAATATTTTCTCACCCAATGTTGATGATACTTGGTGGTAATGATCAGTACACAAATCCCACTTCTCTCACCATATTTTGTTCTTCTGGGATGAAGAGTTCGTCTACAGTATCAGTTTTTATATTTAGGTTTCACTCTGTTCTCTCCAACATAGATAGATGAATTTGGAACTCTAAATTCATAATGGTGTGGAATAGCTCTTTGAAACTTGACAAAGTAGAGGAGTTCTCAGTTTTGTCTCTATGGTTTGTTTCCTCTTCATGTGGACCAACGCAGAGACTGTGGAAAAGCACTTTCATTGAAGGGGGTTGCCAATATTCCAAGAAATTACGAGTTTCCGAAATACCAGCAAATATTTTTTCACCCAATGTTGATGATACGTGGTGGTAATGACAAGTACCCCAATCCACTTGGCTCACCAAATTTTGTTCTTGTAGGTTGAAGCGTTCATTTACAGTAGCAGTTTTTATTTTTAGTTTTCCCTCTGTTCTCTCCTCTATAGATACATGAATTTGGAACTCTAAATGCAACATGGTGTGTAATAGCTCTTTGAAACCTGACAAAATAAAGGAGTTCTCAGTTTTGTCTCTATGGTTTGTTTCCTCTTCAAATCGCCCTAGGCACAGACTGTGGAAAAGCACTTTCATTGAAAGGGGTTGCTAAGCTTCCAAAAAATTACGAGTTTCCGAAACACCAGCAAATATTTTTTCACCCAATTTTGATGATACTTGGTGGTAATGATCAGTACACAAATCCCACTTGGCTCACCATATTTTGTTCTTCTGGTTTGAAGCATTCGTCTTCAGTATTAGTTTTTATATTTAGGTTTCACTCTGTACTCTCCTACATAGATAGAGAAATTTGGAACTCTAAATCCAACATTGTGTGTAATAGCTCTTTGAAACTTGACAAAGCAAAGGAGTTGTGAGTTTTTTCTCTAAGGTTTGTTTCCTCCTGAAGTTGCCCTAATCACAGACTGTAGAAAAGCACTTTCATTGAGAGGGGTTGCCAAGCTATAAGAAATAACGAGTTTCCGAAATGGCAGTAAATATTTTTTCACCCAATCTTGATGATACTTGGTGGTAATGATCAGTACACAAATCCCACTTGGCTCACCAAATTTTGTTCTTCTGGGTTGAAGCGTTCGTCTACAGTAACAGTTTTTTATATTTAGGTTTCACTCTGTTCTCTCCTACATAGATAGATGAATTTGGAACTCTAAATCCAACATGGTGTGTAATCGCTCTTTGAAACTTGACAAAGTAAAGGAGTTCTCAGTTTTGTCTCTATGGTTTGTTTCCTCTTCAAGTCGCCCTAGTCACAGACTGAGGAAAAGCACTTTCATTGAGGGGTTTCCCAGCTTTTAAGAAATAACGAGTTTCCGAAATACCAGCAAATATTTTTTCATCCAATCTTGATGATACTTGGTGTTAATGTTCGGTACACAAATCCCACTTGGCTCACCAAATTTTCTTTTTCTAGGTTGAAGCGTTCGTTTAGAGTAGCAGTTTTTATTTTTAGGTTTCACTCTATTCTCTCCTATATATTTAGATGAATTTGAAACTCTAAATCCAACATGGTTTGTAGTAGCTCCTTGACACTTGACAAAATAAAGGAGTTCACAGTTTTGTCTCTATGTTTTGTATCCTCTTCAAGTAGCCCTAGGCACAGACTGTGGAAAAGAACATTCATTGAGAGGGGTTGCCAAGCTTTCAGAAATTACGAGTTTCCGAAATACCAGCAAATATATTTCACCCAATCTTGATGATACTTGGTAGTAATTATCGGTACACAAGTCCCACTTGACTCACCAAATTTTTTTCTTCTACGATGAAGCGTTCGTTTACAGTAGCAGATTATATTTTTAGTTTCCCTCTGTTCTCTCCAATATACATAGATGAATTTAAAACTCTAAATCCAACATGGTTTGTAGTAGCTCTTGAAAGTTGACAAAATAAAGGAGTTCTCTGTTTTGTCTCTATGATTGGTTTCTGCTTCATGTAGTCCTAAGCAGAGACTGTGGAGAAGCACTTTCATAGAAAGGGGTTGCGAATCTTCCAAGAAATTACGAGTTTCGAAATACCAGCAAATATTTTTTCACCCAATGTTGATGATACGTGGTGGTAATGAGAAGTACACAAATCCCACTTGGCTCACCAAATTTTGTTCTTCTAGGTTAAAGCGTTCATTTACAGTAGAAGTTTTTATTTTTAGGTTTCACTCTGCTCTCTCCTATATAGATAGATGAATTTGGAACTCTAAATCCAACATGGTGTGTTATAGCTCTTTGAAACTTGATAAAATAAAAGAGTTTTCAGTTTTGTCTCTGTGGTTTGTTTCCTCTTCAAGTAGCCCTGGTCACAGACTGTGGAAAAGCACTTTCATTGAGAGGGGTTGCCAAGCTTCTAAGAAAGAACGAGTTTCCGAAATACCAGAAATATTTTTTCACCCAATCTTGATGATACTTGGTGGTAATGATCAGTACACAAATCCCACGTGGCTCACTAAATTGTGTTCTTCTAGGTTGAAGCGTTCGTCTACAGTAGCAGTTTTTATATTTAGGTTTCTCTCTGTTCTCTCCTATATAGATAGATGAATTTGGAACTCTAAATCCAACATGGTTTGTAGTAGCTCTTTGAAACTTGACAAAATAAAGGAGTTCTCAGTTTTGTCTCTATGGCATGTTTACTCTTCAAGTAGCCCTAGGCACAGACTGTGGAAAAGCACTTAAATTGAGAGGGGTTGCCAAGCTTCAAAGAAATAAGGAGTTTCTGAAATATCAGCAAATATTTTTTCACCTAATCGTGATGATCCTTGCTGGTCATGATCGGTACACAAATTTCACTTGACTCACCAAATTTTGTTCTTCTAGGATGAAGCGTTCGTTTACAGTAGCAGTTTATATTTTTAGTTTTCCCTCTGTTCTCTCCTATATAGATAGATGAATTTGGAACTCTAAATCCAACATGGTTTGTAGAGGCTCTTTGAAACTTGACAAAACAAAGGAGTTCTCAGTTTTGTCTCTATGATTTGTTTCCACTTCATGTAGCCCTAAGCAGAGACTTTGGAAAAGCACTTTCATTGAAAGCGGTTGCCAAGCTTCCAATAAATTACGAGTTTCCGAAATACCAGCAAATATTTTTTCACCCAATGTTGATGATACTTGGTGGTAATGATCAGTACACAAATCCCACTTGGCTCACCATATTTTGTTTTTCTGTGTTGAAGCGTTCGTCTTCAGTAGCAGTTTTTATATTTAGGTTTCACTCTGTGCTCTCCTACATAGATAGATGAATTTGGAACTCTAAATCCAACATGGTGTGTAATAGCTCTTTGAAACTTGACAAAGTAAAGAAGTTTTCTGTTTTGTCTCTATGGTTTGTTTTCTCCTCAAGTCGCCCTAGGCACAGACGGTGGAAAAGCACTTTCATTGAGAGGGGTTGCCAAGCTTTTAAGAAATAACGAGTTTCCGAAATACCAGTAAATATTTTTTCACCCAATCTTGATGATACTTGGTGGTAATGATCAGTACACAAATCCCACTTGGCTCACCAAATTTTGTTCTTCTGGGTTGAAGCGTTCGTCTACAGTAGCAGTTTTTATATTTATTTTTCACTCTGTTCTCTCCTACATAGATACAAGAATTTGGAACTCTAAATCCAACATGGTGTGTAATCGCTCTTTGAAACTTGACAAAGTAAAGGAGTTCTCAGTTTTGTCTCTATGGTTTGTTTGCTCTTCAAGTCACCCTAGGCACAGACTGTGGAAAAGCACTTTCATTGAGGGGTTGCCAACCTTTTAAGAAATAAGGAGTTTCCGAAATACCAGCAAATATTTTTTCAACCAATCTTGATGATACTTGGTGGTAACGATTGGTACACAAATCCCACTTGGCTCACCAAATTTTCTTCTTCTAGGTTGAAGCGTTCGTTTACAGTAGCAGTTTTTATTTTTAGGTTTCACTCTGTTCTCTCCTATATACATAGTTGAATTTAGAACTCTAAATCCAACATGGTTTGAAATAGCTCTTTGAAACTTGACAAAATAAAGGATTTCTCAGTTTTGTCTCTATGATTTGTTTCCGCTTCATGTAGCCGTAAGCAGAGACTGTGCGAAAGCACGTTCATTGAAAGGGGTTGCCAAGCTTTTAAGAAATTACGAGTTTCCGAAATAGCAGCAAATATTTTTTCACCCAATGTTGATGATACGTGGTGGTAATGACAAGTCCACAAATCCCACTTGGCTCACCAAATTTTGTTCTTCTAGGTTGAAGCATTCGTTTACAGTAGCAGTTTTTATTTTTAGGTTTAACACTTTTCTCTTCTATATAGATAAATAAATTTGGAACTCTAAATCCAACATGGTCTGTAATAGCTCTTTGAAACTTGACAAAATAAAGGAGATTTCAGTTTTGTCTCTATGGTTTGTTTCCTTTTCAATTCGCCCTAGGCACAGACTGTGGAAAAGCACTTTCATTGAGAGGGGTTGCCAAGCTTTTAAGAAATAACGAGTTTCCGAAATACCAGCAAATATTTTTCACCAATGTTGATGAAGCTTGGTGGTAATGATCAGGACACAAATCCCACTTGGCTCACCAAATTTTGTTCTTCTGGGTTGAAGCGTTCGTTTACAGTAGCAGTTTTTATTTTTAGGTTTCACTCAGCTCTCTCCTATATAGATAGATGAATTTGGAACTCTAAATCCAACATGGTGTGTTATAGCTCTTTGAAACTTGGCAAAATAAAGGAGTTTTCAGTTTTGTCTCTATGGTTTGTTTCCTCTTCAAGTCGCGCTAGGCACAGACTGTGGAAAAGCACTTTCATTGAGAAGGGTTGCAAAGGTTTTAAGAAATAAAGAGTTCCCGAAATACCAGCAAATATTTTTCACCCAATCTTGATGATACTTGGTAGTAATAATCGGTACACAAATTTCACTTGACTCACCAAATTTTCTTCTTCTAGGTTGAAGTGTTCGTTTACAGTAGCAGTTTATATTTTTTAGTTTCCCTCTGTTCTCTCCTATATACATAGATGAATTTAAAACTCTAAATCCAACATGGTTTGTAGTAGCTCTTGAAAGTTGACAAAATAAAGGAGTTCTCAGTTTTGTCTCTATAGTTTGTTTACTCTTCAAGTAGCCCTAGGCACAGACTCTGGAAAAGTACTTTCATTGAGAGGGGTTGCCAAGCTTCTAAGAAATAACAAGTTTCTGAAATACCAGCAAATAGCTTTTCAACCAATGTTGATGATACTTGGTGGTAATAATCAGTACACAAATGCCACTGGGCTCACCATATTTTGTTCTTCTGGGTTGAAGCATTCGTCTACAGTAGCAGTTTTTATATTTAGGTTTCACTCTGTTCTCTCCTACATAGATAGATGAATTATAACTCTAAATCCAACATGGTGTGTAATAGCTCTTTGAAACTTGGAAAAGCAAAGAAGTTCTCAGTTTTGTCTCTATGGTTTGTTTCCTCTTCATGTCGCCCAAGGCACAGACTGTGTAAAAGCACTTTCATTGAGAGGGGTTGCCAAGCTTTTAAGAAATAACGAGTTTCCAAAAAACCAGCAAATATTTTTCACCCAATCTTGATGATACTTGGTAGTAATGATCGGTACACAAATCCCACATGACTCTCCAAATTCTGTTCTTCTAGGTTGACGCGTTCGTCTACAGTAGCAGTTTATATATTTAGTTTCCCTCTGTTCTCTCCTATATAGATAGATGAATTTGGAACTCTAAATCCAACAGGGTTTGAAGTAGCTCTTTGAAACTTGACAAAATAAAGGAGTTCTCAGTTTTGTCTCTATGATTTCTTTCCACTTCAGGTAGCCCTAAGCAGTGACTGTGGAAAAGCACATTCATTGAGAGTGGTTGCCAAGCTTCCAAGGAATTACGAGTTTCCGAAATACCAGCAAATATTTTTTCACCCAATCTTGATGATACTTGGTAGTGATGATCAGTACACAAATCCCACTTGGCTCACCAAATTTTGTTCTTCTAGGTTGAAGCGTTTGTTTATAGTAGCAGTTTTTATATTTAGATTTCACTCTGTTCTCTCCTATATAGATAGATGAATTTGGAACTCTGTATCCAACATGGTTTGTAGTAGCTCTTTGAAACTTGACAAAATAAAGGAGTTCTCAGTTTTGTCTCTATGGTTTGTTTACTCTTCAAGTAGCCCTAGGCACAGACTCTGGAAAAGTACTTTCATCGAGAGAGGTTGCCAACCTTCTAAGAAATTCGGAGTTTCCGAAATATCAGCAAATATTTTTTCACTAATCTTGATGATACTTGGTGGTCGTGATCGGTACACAAATCCCACTTGACTCACCAAATTTTGTTCTTCTAGGATGAAGCGTTCGTTTACAGAAGCAGTTTATATTTTTAGTTTTCCCTCTGTTCTCTCCTATATATATAGATGAATTTGGAACTCTAAATCCAACATGGTTTGTAGTAGCTCTTTGAAACTTGACAAAAGAAAGGAGTTCTCAGTTTTGTCTCTTTGATTTGTTGCCGCTTCATGTAACCCTAAGCAGAGACTGTGAAAAAGCACTTTCATTGAAAGGGGTTGCCAAGCTTCCAATAAATTAGGAGTTTCCGAAATAGCAGCAAATATTTTTTCACCCAGTGTTGATGATACGTGGTGGTAATGACAAGTACACAAATCCCACTTGGCTAACCAAATTTTGTTTTCCTTGGTTGAAGCGTTCGTTTACAGTAGCAGTTTTTATTTTTAGGTTTCACTCTGTTCTCTCCTATATAGACAGATGAATTTGGAACTCTAATTCCAACATGGTTTGTAGTAGCTATTTGAAACTTGACAAAAGAAAGGAGTTCTCAGTTTTGTCTCTATGATTTGTTTCCGCTACATGTAGCCCTAAGCAGAGACTGTGGAAAAGCATTTTCATTGAAAGGGGTTGCCAAGCTTCCAAGAAATTACGAGTTTCCGAAATACCAGCAAATATTTTTTCACCCAATGTTGATGATACTTAGTGGTAATGATCAGTACACAAATCCCACTTGGCTCACCAAATTTTGTTCTAGGTTGAAGCTTTCGTTTACAGAAGCAGTTTTTATATTTAGGTTTCACTGTGTTCTCTCTTATATAGATAGATGAATTTGGAACTCTAAATCCAACATGGTTTGTACTAGCTCTTTGAAACTTGACAAAATAAAGGAGTTCTCAGTTTTTTCTCTATGGTTTGTTTCCTGTTCAAGTAGTCCTAGGCACAGACTGTGGAAAACCACTTTCATTGAGAGGGGTTGCCAAGCCATTAAGAAATAACGCTTTCCGAAATACCAGCAAATATTGTTTCAACCAATGTTGATGATACATTGTGGTAATGACAAGTTCACAAATCCCACTTGGCTCACCAAATTTTGTTCTTCTAGGTTGAAGCGTTCGTTTACAGTAGCAGTTTTTACTTTTAGGTTTCACTCTCGTCTCTCCTATATAGATAGAGGAATTTGGAACTCTAAATCCAACATGGTTTGTAGTAGCTCTTTGAAAATTGACAAAATAAAGGACTTCTCAGTTTTGTCTCTATGGTTTGTTTCCTCTCAAGTAGCCCTCGGCACACACTGTGGAAACGCACTTTCATTGAGAGGGGTTGCCAAGCTACTAAGAAATAACGAGCTTCCGAAATACCAGCAAATATTTTCTCACCCAATGTTGATGATACTTGGTGGTAATGATCAGTACACAAATCCCACTTCTCTCACCATATTTTGTTCTTCTGGGATGAAGCGTTCGTCTACAGTATCAGTTTTTATATTTAGGTTTCACTCTGTTCTCTCCTACATAGATAGATGAATTTGGAACTCTAAAATCATAATGGTGTGTAATAGCTCTTTGAAACTTGACAAAGTAAAGGAGTTTTCAGTTTTGTCTCTATGGTTTGTTTCCTCTTCAAGTCGCCCTAGGCACAGACTGTGGAAGAGCACTTTTATTGAGAGGGGTTGCCAAGGTTTTAGAAATAACGAGTTTCCGAAATACCAGCAAATATTTTTTCACCCAATGTTGATGATACGTGGTGGTAATGACAAGTACACAAATCCCACTTGGCTCAACAATTTTTGTTCTTCTAGTTTGAAGCGTTTGTCTACAGTAGCAGTTTTTATTTTTAGGTTTCACTCTGTTCTCTCCTATATAGATACATGAATTTGGAACTCTAAATCCAACATGGTTTGTAGTAGCTCTTTGAAAGTTGACAAAATAAAGGAGTTCTCTGTTTTGTCTCTATCGTTTGTTTCCTCTCAAGAAGCCCTAGGCACAGACTGTGGAAAAGCACTTTCATTGTGAGGGGTTGCCAAGCTTCTAAGAAATAACGAGTTTCCGAAATACCAGCAAATATTTTTTCACCAATGTTGATGATACTTTCTGGTAATGATCAGTACAGAAATCCCACTTCTCTCACCATATTTTGTTCTTCTGGGATGAAGCGTTCGTCTACAGTATCAGTTTTTATATTTAGGTTTCACTCTGTTCTCTCCTACATAGATAGATGAATTTGGAACTCTAAATCCAACATGGTTTGTAGTAGCTCTTTGAAAGTTGACAAAATAAAGGAGTTATCAGTTTTTTCTCTATGGTTTGTTTCCTCTTCAAGTAGTCCTAGGCACAGACTGTGGAAAAGCACTTTCATTGAAAGGGGTTGCCAAGCTTCCAAGAAATTACGAGTTTCCAAAATACCAGCAAATATTTTTTCACCCAATGTGGATGATACGTGGTGGTAATAACAAGTACACAAATCCCACTTGGCCCACCAAATTTTGTTCCTCTAGGTTGAAGCGTTCGTGCACAGTAGCAGTTTTTATTTTTACGTTTCACTCTGTTCTCTCCTATAGAGATAGATGAATTTGGAACTCTAAATCCAACATGGTTTGTAGTAGCTCTTTAAAACTAGACAAAATAAAGGAGTTCTCAGTTTTGTCTCTATGGTTTGTTTCCTCTTCAAGTAGCCCTAGGCACAGACTGTGGAAAAGTACTTTCATTGAGAGGGGTTGACAAGCTTCTAAGAAATAACGAATTTCCGAAATACAAGCAATTATTTTTTCACCCAATGTCGATGATACTTGGTGGTAATGATCTGTACACAAATCCCACTTGGCTCACCTAATTTTGTTCTTCTACTTTGAAGCGTTTGTCTACAGTAGCAATTTTAATATTTAGGTTTCACTTTGTTCTCTCCTATATAGATAGAAGAATTTGGAACACTAAATCCAACATGGTGTGTATTAGCTCTTTGAAACTTGACAAAATAAAGGAGTTCTCAGTTTTGTCTCTATGATTTGTTTCCGCTTCATGTAGCCCTAAGCAGAGACTGTGCGAAAGCACTTTCATGGAAAGGGGTTGCCAAGCTTCTAAGAAATTACGAGTTTCCGAAATAGCAGTAAATATTTTTTCACCCAATGTTGATGACACGTGGTGGTAATGATCGGTACACAAATCCCACTTGGCTCACCAAATTTTCTTCTTCTAGGTTGAAGCATTCGTTTACAGTACCAGTTTTTATTTTTAGGTTTCACTCTGTTCTCTCCTACATAGATAGATGAATTTGGAACTCTAAATACAACATGGTTTGTAGTAGCTCTTTGAAACTTGACAAAAGAAAGGAGTTCTCAGGTTTGTCTCTATGGATTGTTTTCTCCTCAAGTCGCCCTAGGCACAGACGGTGGAAAAGCACTTTCATTGAGAGGGGTTGCCAAGCTTTTAAGAAATAACGAGTTTCCGAAATACCAGTAAATATTTTTTCACCCAATGTTGATGATACTTGGTGGTAATGATCAGTACACAAATCCCACTTGGCTCACCAAATTTTGTTTTTCTGCGTTGAAGCGTTCGTCTACAGTAGCAGTTTTTTATATTTAGGTTTCACTCTGTTCTCTCCTACATAGATAGATGAATTTCGAACTCTAAATCCAACATGGTGTGTAATCGCTCTTTGAAACTTGACAAAGTAAAGGAGTTCTCAGTTTTGTCTCTATGGTTTGTTTCCTCTTCAAGTCGCCCTAGTCACAGACTGAGGAAAAGCACTTTCATTGAGGGGTTTCCCAGCTTTTAAGAAATAACGAGTTTCCGAAATACCAGCAAATATTTTTTCACCCAATCTTGATGATACTTGGTGGTAATGATCGGTACACAAATCCCACTTGGCTCACCAAATTTTCTTTTTCTAGGTTGAAGCGTTCGTTTACAGTAGCAGTTTTTATTTTTATGTTTCACTCTATTCTCTCCTATATAGATAGATGAATTTGAAACTCTAAATCCAACATGGTTTGTAGTAGCTCCTTGACACTTGACAAAATAAAGGAGTTCACAGTTTTGTCTCTATGTTTTGTATCCTCTTCAAGTAGCCCTAGGCACAGACTGTGGAAAAGAACTTTCATTGAGAGGGGTTGCCTAGCTTTCAGAAATTACCAGTTTCCGAAATACCAGCAAATATTTTTCACCCAATCTTGATGATACTTGGTAGTAATAATCGGTACACAAATCCCACTTGACTCACCAAATTTTTTTCTTCTACGATGAAGCGTTCCTTTACAGTAGCAGATTATATTTTTAGTTTCCCTCTGTTCTCTCCTATATACATAGATGAATTTAAAACTCTAAATACAACATGGTTTATAGTAGCTCTTGAAAGTTGACAAAATAAAGGAGTTCTCAGTTTTGTCTCTATGATTGGTTTCCGCTTCATGTAGCCCTAAGCAGAGACTGTGGAGAAGCACTTTCATTGAAAGGGGTTGCGAATCTTCCAAGAAATTATGAGTTTCCGAAATACCAGCAAATATTTTTTCACCCAATGTTGATGATACGTGGTGGTAATGACAAGTACACAAATCCCATTGGCTCACCAAATTTTGTTCTTCTAGGTTAAAGCGTTCATTTACAGTAGCAGTTTTTATTTTTAGGTTTCACTCTGCTCTCTCCTATATAGATAGATGAATTTGGAACTCTAAATCCAACATGGTGTGTTATAGCTCTTTGAAACTTGACAAAATAAAGGAGTTTTCAGTTTTGTCTCTATGGTTTGTTTCCTCTTAAAGCCGCCCTAGGCACAGACTGTGGAAAGCACTTTCATTGAGAGGCGTTGCCAAGGTTTTAAGAAATAACGAGATTCCAAAATACCAGCAAATATTTTTTCACCCAACCTTGATGATACTTGGTGGTAATGATCAGTACACAAATCCCAGTTGGCTCACCAAATTTTCTTCTTGTAGGTTGAAGTGTTCGTTTACAGTAGCAGTTTTTATTTTTAGGTTTCACTCTCTTCTCTCCTATATAGATAGATTAATTTGGAACACTAAATCCAACATTGTTTGTAGTAGCTCTTTGAAAATTGACAAAATAAAAGAGTTCTCAATTTGTCTCTATGGTTTGTTTCCTCTTCAAGTAGCCCTAGGCATAGACTGTGGAAAAGCACTTTCATTGAGAGGGGTTCCCAAGCTTCTAATAAATAAAGATTTTCCGAAATACCAGCAAATATTTTTCACCCAATCTTGATGATACTTGGTACTAATGATCGGTACACAAATCCCACTTGACTCACCAAATTTTGTTCTTCTAGGTTGAAGCGTTCGTCTACAGTAGCAATTTTAATATTTAGGTTTCACTCTGTTCTCTCCTATATAAATAGATGAATTTGGAACACTAAATCCAACATGGTGCTTATTAGCTCTTTGACACTTGACAAAATAAAGGAGTTCTCAGTTTTGTCTCTATGATTTGTTTCTGCTTCATGTAGCCCTCAGCAGAGACTGTGCGAAAGCACTTTCATTGAAAGGGGTTGCCAAGCTTTTAAGAAATTACGAGTTTCCGAAATAGCAGCAAATATTTTTTCACCCAATCTTGATGATACGTGGTGGTATTGACAAGTATACAAATCCCACTTGGCTCACCAAAATTTCTTCTTCTAGGTTGAAGCGTTCGTTTACAGTAGCAGTTTTTATTTTTAGGTTTCACTCTGTTCTCTCCTATACAGATAGATGAATTTGGAACTCTAAATCCAACATGGTTTGTAGTAGCTCTTTGAAACTTGACAAAATAAAGGAGTTCTCAGGTTTGTCTCTATGGTTTGTTTCCTCTTCAAGTAGCCCTCAGCACACACTGTGGAAAAGCACTTTCATTGAGAGGGGTTGCCAAGCTTCTACGAAATAACGAGTTTCCGAAATACCAGCAAATATTTTCTCACCCAATGTTGATGATACTTGGTGGTAATGATCAGTACACAAATCCCACTTCTCTCACCATATTTTGTTCTTCTGGGATGAAGAGTTCGTCTACAGTATCAGTTTTTATATTTAGGTTTCACTCTGTTCTCTCCAACATAGATAGATGAATTTGGAACTCTAAATTCATAATTGTGTGGAATAGCTCTTTGAAACTTGACAAAGTAGAGGAGTTCTCAGTTTTGTCTCTATGGTTTGTTTCCTCTTCATGTGGACCAACGCAGA
This sequence comes from Callospermophilus lateralis, assembly GCF_048772815.1. NCBI lineage: Eukaryota > Metazoa > Chordata > Mammalia > Rodentia > Sciuridae > Callospermophilus > Callospermophilus lateralis. Next base: position 71,443 of record NW_027515170.1, read on the forward strand.
GACTGTGGAAAAGCACTTTCATTGAAGGGGGTTGCCAATATTCCAAGAAATTACGAGTTTCCGAAATACCAGCAAATATTTTTTCACCCAATGTTGATGATACGTGGTGGTAATGACAAGTACCCCAATCCACTTGGCTCACCAAATTTTGTTCTTGTAGGTTGAAGCGTTCATTTACAGTAGCAGTTTTTATTTTTAGTTTTCCCTCTGTTCTCTCCTCTATAGATACATGAATTTGGAACTCTAAATGCAACATGGTGTGTAATAGCTCTTTGAAACCTGACAAAATAAAGGAGTTCTCAGTTTTGTCTCTATGGTTTGTTTCCTCTTCAAATCGCCCTAGGCACAGACTGTGGAAAAGCACTTTCATTGAAAGGGGTTGCTAAGCTTCCAAAAAATTACGAGTTTCCGAAACACCAGCAAATATTTTTTCACCCAATTTTGATGATACTTGGTGGTAATGATCAGTACACAAATCCCACTTGGCTCACCATATTTTGTTCTTCTGGTTTGAAGCATTCGTCTTCAGTATTAGTTTTTATATTTAGGTTTCACTCTGTACTCTCCTACATAGATAGAGAAATTTGGAACTCTAAATCCAACATTGTGTGTAATAGCTCTTTGAAACTTGACAAAGCAAAGGAGTTGTGAGTTTTTTCTCTAAGGTTTGTTTCCTCCTGAAGTTGCCCTAATCACAGACTGTAGAAAAGCACTTTCATTGAGAGGGGTTGCCAAGCTATAAGAAATAACGAGTTTCCGAAATGGCAGTAAATATTTTTTCACCCAATCTTGATGATACTTGGTGGTAATGATCAGTACACAAATCCCACTTGGCTCACCAAATTTTGTTCTTCTGGGTTGAAGCGTTCGTCTACAGTAACAGTTTTTTATATTTAGGTTTCACTCTGTTCTCTCCTACATAGATAGATGAATTTGGAACTCTAAATCCAACATGGTGTGTAATCGCTCTTTGAAACTTGACAAAGTAAAGGAGTTCTCAGTTTTGTCTCTATGGTTTGTTTCCTCTTCAAGTCGCCCTAGTCACAGACTGAGGAAAAGCACTTTCATTGAGGGGTTTCCCAGCTTTTAAGAAATAACGAGTTTCCGAAATACCAGCAAATATTTTTTCATCCAATCTTGATGATACTTGGTGTTAATGTTCGGTACACAAATCCCACTTGGCTCACCAAATTTTCTTTTTCTAGGTTGAAGCGTTCGTTTAGAGTAGCAGTTTTTATTTTTAGGTTTCACTCTATTCTCTCCTATATATTTAGATGAATTTGAAACTCTAAATCCAACATGGTTTGTAGTAGCTCCTTGACACTTGACAAAATAAAGGAGTTCACAGTTTTGTCTCTATGTTTTGTATCCTCTTCAAGTAGCCCTAGGCACAGACTGTGGAAAAGAACATTCATTGAGAGGGGTTGCCAAGCTTTCAGAAATTACGAGTTTCCGAAATACCAGCAAATATATTTCACCCAATCTTGATGATACTTGGTAGTAATTATCGGTACACAAGTCCCACTTGACTCACCAAATTTTTTTCTTCTACGATGAAGCGTTCGTTTACAGTAGCAGATTATATTTTTAGTTTCCCTCTGTTCTCTCCAATATACATAGATGAATTTAAAACTCTAAATCCAACATGGTTTGTAGTAGCTCTTGAAAGTTGACAAAATAAAGGAGTTCTCTGTTTTGTCTCTATGATTGGTTTCTGCTTCATGTAGTCCTAAGCAGAGACTGTGGAGAAGCACTTTCATAGAAAGGGGTTGCGAATCTTCCAAGAAATTACGAGTTTCGAAATACCAGCAAATATTTTTTCACCCAATGTTGATGATACGTGGTGGTAATGAGAAGTACACAAATCCCACTTGGCTCACCAAATTTTGTTCTTCTAGGTTAAAGCGTTCATTTACAGTAGAAGTTTTTATTTTTAGGTTTCACTCTGCTCTCTCCTATATAGATAGATGAATTTGGAACTCTAAATCCAACATGGTGTGTTATAGCTCTTTGAAACTTGATAAAATAAAAGAGTTTTCAGTTTTGTCTCTGTGGTTTGTTTCCTCTTCAAGTAGCCCTGGTCACAGACTGTGGAAAAGCACTTTCATTGAGAGGGGTTGCCAAGCTTCTAAGAAAGAACGAGTTTCCGAAATACCAGAAATATTTTTTCACCCAATCTTGATGATACTTGGTGGTAATGATCAGTACACAAATCCCACGTGGCTCACTAAATTGTGTTCTTCTAGGTTGAAGCGTTCGTCTACAGTAGCAGTTTTTATATTTAGGTTTCTCTCTGTTCTCTCCTATATAGATAGATGAATTTGGAACTCTAAATCCAACATGGTTTGTAGTAGCTCTTTGAAACTTGACAAAATAAAGGAGTTCTCAGTTTTGTCTCTATGGCATGTTTACTCTTCAAGTAGCCCTAGGCACAGACTGTGGAAAAGCACTTAAATTGAGAGGGGTTGCCAAGCTTCAAAGAAATAAGGAGTTTCTGAAATATCAGCAAATATTTTTTCACCTAATCGTGATGATCCTTGCTGGTCATGATCGGTACACAAATTTCACTTGACTCACCAAATTTTGTTCTTCTAGGATGAAGCGTTCGTTTACAGTAGCAGTTTATATTTTTAGTTTTCCCTCTGTTCTCTCCTATATAGATAGATGAATTTGGAACTCTAAATCCAACATGGTTTGTAGAGGCTCTTTGAAACTTGACAAAACAAAGGAGTTCTCAGTTTTGTCTCTATGATTTGTTTCCACTTCATGTAGCCCTAAGCAGAGACTTTGGAAAAGCACTTTCATTGAAAGCGGTTGCCAAGCTTCCAATAAATTACGAGTTTCCGAAATACCAGCAAATATTTTTTCACCCAATGTTGATGATACTTGGTGGTAATGATCAGTACACAAATCCCACTTGGCTCACCATATTTTGTTTTTCTGTGTTGAAGCGTTCGTCTTCAGTAGCAGTTTTTATATTTAGGTTTCACTCTGTGCTCTCCTACATAGATAGATGAATTTGGAACTCTAAATCCAACATGGTGTGTAATAGCTCTTTGAAACTTGACAAAGTAAAGAAGTTTTCTGTTTTGTCTCTATGGTTTGTTTTCTCCTCAAGTCGCCCTAGGCACAGACGGTGGAAAAGCACTTTCATTGAGAGGGGTTGCCAAGCTTTTAAGAAATAACGAGTTTCCGAAATACCAGTAAATATTTTTTCACCCAATCTTGATGATACTTGGTGGTAATGATCAGTACACAAATCCCACTTGGCTCACCAAATTTTGTTCTTCTGGGTTGAAGCGTTCGTCTACAGTAGCAGTTTTTATATTTATTTTTCACTCTGTTCTCTCCTACATAGATACAAGAATTTGGAACTCTAAATCCAACATGGTGTGTAATCGCTCTTTGAAACTTGACAAAGTAAAGGAGTTCTCAGTTTTGTCTCTATGGTTTGTTTGCTCTTCAAGTCACCCTAGGCACAGACTGTGGAAAAGCACTTTCATTGAGGGGTTGCCAACCTTTTAAGAAATAAGGAGTTTCCGAAATACCAGCAAATATTTTTTCAACCAATCTTGATGATACTTGGTGGTAACGATTGGTACACAAATCCCACTTGGCTCACCAAATTTTCTTCTTCTAGGTTGAAGCGTTCGTTTACAGTAGCAGTTTTTATTTTTAGGTTTCACTCTGTTCTCTCCTATATACATAGTTGAATTTAGAACTCTAAATCCAACATGGTTTGAAATAGCTCTTTGAAACTTGACAAAATAAAGGATTTCTCAGTTTTGTCTCTATGATTTGTTTCCGCTTCATGTAGCCGTAAGCAGAGACTGTGCGAAAGCACGTTCATTGAAAGGGGTTGCCAAGCTTTTAAGAAATTACGAGTTTCCGAAATAGCAGCAAATATTTTTTCACCCAATGTTGATGATACGTGGTGGTAATGACAAGTCCACAAATCCCACTTGGCTCACCAAATTTTGTTCTTCTAGGTTGAAGCATTCGTTTACAGTAGCAGTTTTTATTTTTAGGTTTAACACTTTTCTCTTCTATATAGATAAATAAATTTGGAACTCTAAATCCAACATGGTCTGTAATAGCTCTTTGAAACTTGACAAAATAAAGGAGATTTCAGTTTTGTCTCTATGGTTTGTTTCCTTTTCAATTCGCCCTAGGCACAGACTGTGGAAAAGCACTTTCATTGAGAGGGGTTGCCAAGCTTTTAAGAAATAACGAGTTTCCGAAATACCAGCAAATATTTTTCACCAATGTTGATGAAGCTTGGTGGTAATGATCAGGACACAAATCCCACTTGGCTCACCAAATTTTGTTCTTCTGGGTTGAAGCGTTCGTTTACAGTAGCAGTTTTTATTTTTAGGTTTCACTCAGCTCTCTCCTATATAGATAGATGAATTTGGAACTCTAAATCCAACATGGTGTGTTATAGCTCTTTGAAACTTGGCAAAATAAAGGAGTTTTCAGTTTTGTCTCTATGGTTTGTTTCCTCTTCAAGTCGCGCTAGGCACAGACTGTGGAAAAGCACTTTCATTGAGAAGGGTTGCAAAGGTTTTAAGAAATAAAGAGTTCCCGAAATACCAGCAAATATTTTTCACCCAATCTTGATGATACTTGGTAGTAATAATCGGTACACAAATTTCACTTGACTCACCAAATTTTCTTCTTCTAGGTTGAAGTGTTCGTTTACAGTAGCAGTTTATATTTTTTAGTTTCCCTCTGTTCTCTCCTATATACATAGATGAATTTAAAACTCTAAATCCAACATGGTTTGTAGTAGCTCTTGAAAGTTGACAAAATAAAGGAGTTCTCAGTTTTGTCTCTATGATTGGTTTCCACTTCATGTAGACCTAAGCAGAGACTGTGGAGAAGCACTTTCATTGAAAGGGGTTGCCAATCTTCCAAGAAATTATGAGTTTCCGAAGTACCAGCAAATATTTTTTCACCCAATGTTGATGATACGTGGTGGTAATGACAAGTACACAAATCCCACTTGGCTCACCAAATTTTGTTCTTCTGGGTTGAAGCGTTCGTCTTCAGTAGCAGTTTTTATATTTAGGTTTCTATCTGTTCTCTCTTACATAGATAGATGAATTTGGAACTCTAAATCCAACATGGTCTGTAATAGCTCTTTGAAACTTTACAAAGTAAAGGAGTTCTCAGTTTTGTCTCTATGGTTTTTTTCCTCTTCAAGTCGCCCTAGGCACACTCTGTGGAAAAGCACTTTCATTGAGAGGGGTTGCCAAGCTTTTAAGAAATAACGAGTTTCCGAAATACCAGTAAATATTTTTTCACCCAATCTTGATGATACTTGGTGGTAATGATCAGTACACAAATCCCACTTGGCTCACCAAATTTTGTTCTTCTGGGTTGAAGCGTTCGTCTACAGTAGCACCTTTTATATTTAGGTTTCACTCGGTTTTCTCCTATATAGATAGATGAATTTGGAACTCTAAATCTAACATGGTTTGTAGTAGCTCTTTGAAACTTGACAAAATAAAGGAGTTCTCAGTTTTGTCTCTATGTTTTGTTTCCTCTTCAAGTCGCCCTAGGCACAGACTGTGGAAAAGCGTTTTCATTGAGAGGAGTTACCAAGGTTTTAAGAAATAACAAGTTTCCGCAACACCAGCAAATATTTTTTCACCCAGTCTTGATGATACTTGGTGGTAACGATTGGTACACAAATCCCACTTGGCTCACCAAATTTTGTTATTCTAGTTTGAAGCGTACGTTTACAGTAAAAGTTTTTATTTTTAGGTTTCACTCTGTTCTCTCATATATAGATAGATGAATTTGGAACTCTAAATCCAACATGGTTTGTAGTAGCTCTTGGAAACTTGACAAAATAAAGGAGTTCTCAGTTTTGTCTCTATGTTTTGTTTCCTCTTCATTCGCCCTAGGCACAGACTCTGGAAAAGCATTTTCATTGAGAGGAGTTGCCAAGGTTTTAAGAAATAACAAGTTTCCGAAATACCAGCAAATATTTTTCACCCAATCTTGATGATACTTGGTAGTAATAATCGGTACACAAATCCCACTTGACTCACCAAATTTTGTTCTTCTAGGATGAAGCGTTCGTTTATAGTAGCAGTATATATTTTTAGTTTTCCCTCTGTTCTTTCCTATATAGATAGATGAATTTGGAACACTAAATCCAACATGGTTTGTAGTAGCTCTTTGAAACTTGACAAAATAAAGGAGTTCTCAGTTTTGTCTCTATGTTTTGTTTCCTCTTCAAGTCGCCCTAGGCACAGACTGTGGAAAAGCATTTTCATTGAAAGGGGTTGCCAAGCTTCCAAGAAATTACGAGTTTCCGAAATACCAGCAAATATTTTTCACCCAATGTTGATGATACGTGGTGGGAATGACAAGTACACAAGTCCCACTTGGCTCACCAAATTTTGTTCTTCTAGATTGAAACGTTCGTTTACAGTAGCAGTTTTATTTTTAGGTTTCACTCTGTTCTCTCCTATAGAGATAGATGAATTTGGAACTCTAAATCCAACATGGTTTTTGTAGCTCTTTAAAACTAGAGAAAATAAAAGAGTTCTCAGTTTTGTCTCCATGGTTTGTTTCCTCTTCAAGTAGCCCTAGGCACAGACTGTGGAAAAGTGCTTTCCTTGAGAGGGGTTGCCAATCTTCTAAGAAATAACGAGTTTCCGAAATACCAGCAAATGTTTTTTCACCCAATCTTGATGATACTTGGTGGTAATGATCTGTACACAAATCCCACTTGGCTCACCAATTTTTGTTCTTCTACTTTGAGGCGTTCATCTACAGTAGCAATTTCAATATTTAGGTTTCACTCTGTTCTCTTCTATATAGACAGATGAATTTGGAACTCTAAATCCAACATGGTGTGTATTAGCTCTTTGACAATTGAAAAAATAAAGGAGTTCTCAGTTTTGTCTCTATGATTTGTTTCTGCTTTATGTAGCCCTAAGCAGAGACTGTGCGAAAGCACTTTCATTGAAAGTGGTTGCCAAGCCTCTAAGAAATTACGAGTTTCCGAAATAGCAGCAAATATTTTTTCACCCAATGTTGATGATACGTGGTGGTAATGACAAGTCCACAAATCCCACTTGGCTCACCAAATTTTCTTCTTCTAGGTTGAAGCGTTCGTTTACAGTAGCAGTTTTATTTTTAGGTTTCACTCTGTTCTCTCCTATATAGATAGATGAATTTGGAACTCTAAATCCAACATGGTTTGTAGTGGCTCTTTGAAACTTGACAAAATAAAGGAGTTCTCAGTTTTGTCTCTATGGTTTGTTTACTCTTCAAGTAGCCCTAGGCACAGACTGTGGAAAAGCACTTTCTTTGAGAGGGGTTGCCAAGCTTCTAAGAAAGAACGAGTTTCCGAAATACCAGCAAGTATTTTTTCACCCAATCTTGATGATACTTGGTGGTAATGATCAGTACACACATCCCACTTGGCTCACCATATTTTGTTCTTCTGTGTTGAAGCGTTCGTCTTCAGTAGCAGTTTTTATATTTAGGTTTCACTCTGTTCTCTCCTACATAGATAGATGAATTTGGAACTCTAAATCCAACATGGTGTGTAATAGCTCTTTGAAACTTTACAAAGTAAAGGAGTTCTCAGTTTTGTCTCTATGGTTTGTTTCCTCTTCAAGTCGCCCTAGGCACAGACTGTGGAATAGCACTTTCATTGAAAGGGTTTGCTAAGCTTTTAAGAAATAACGAGTTTCCGAAATACCAGTAAATATTTTTTCACCCAATCTTGATGATACTTGGTGGTAATGATCAGTACACAAATCCCACTTGGCTCACCAAACTTTGTTCTTCTGGGTTGAAGCGTTCGTCTACAGTAGCAGTTTTTATATTTAGGTTTCACTCTGTTCTCTCCTACATAGATAGATGAATTTGGAACACTTAATCCAACATGGTGTGTAATCGCTCTTTGAAACTTGACAAAGTAAAGGAATTCTCAGTTTTGTCTCTATGGTTTGTTAACTCTTCAAGTCGCCCTAGGCACAGACTCTGGAAAAGCACTCTCATTGAGGGGTTGCCAAGCTTTTAAGAAATAACGAGTTTCCGAAATACCAGCAAATATTTTTTCACCCAAAGTTGATGATAATTGGTGGTAATGATTGGTACACAAATCCCACTTGGCTCACCAAATTTTCTTCTTCTAGGTTGAAGCGTTCTTTTACAGTAGCAGTTTTTATTTTTAGATTTAACTCTGTTCTCTCCTATATAGATAGATGAATTTGGAACTCTAAATCTAACAAGGTTTGTAGTAGCTCTTTGAAACTTGACAAAATAAAGGAGTTCTCAGTTTTGTCTCTATATTTTGTTTCCTCTTCAAGTCGCCATAGGCACAGACTGTGGAAAAGCATTTTCATTGAGAGGAGTTACCAAGGTTTTAAGAAATAACAAGTTTCCGAAACACCAGCAAATATTTTTTCACCCAGTCTTGATGATATTTGGTGGTAATGATTGGTACACAAATCCCACTTGGCTCACCAAATTTTGTTCTTCTAGGTTGAAGCGTACGTTTACAGTAAAAGTTTTTATTTTTAGGTTTCACTGTGTTCTCTCCTATATAGATAAATGAATTTGGAACTCTAAATCCAACATGGTTTGTAGTAGCTCTTTGAAACTAGACGAAATAAAGGAGTTCTCAGTTTTGTCTCTATGTTTTGTTTCCTCTTCAAGTACCGCTAGGCACAGACTCTGGAAAAGAACATTCACTGAAAGGGGTTGCCAAGGAAATAACGAGTTTCCGAAATACCAGCAAATATTTTTCACCCAATCTTGATGATACTTGGTTGTAATAATCGGTACACAAATCCCACTTGACGCCCCAAATTTTGTTCTTCTAGGATGAAGCGTTCATTTACAGTAGCAGATTATATTTTTAGTTTTTTTCTGTTCTCTCCTATATAGACAGATGTATTTGGAACTCTAAATCCAACATGGTTTGTAGTAGCTTTTTGAACGTTGACAAAATAAAGGAGTTCTCAGTTTTGTCTCTATGGTTGCTTTCCGCTTCATATAGTCCTAAGCAGAGACTGTGAAAAAGCACTTTCATTGAAAGGGTTTGCCAATCTGCCAAGAAATTAAGATTTTCCGAAATACCAGCAAATATTTTTTTACCCAATGATGATGATACGTGGTGGTAATGACAAGTACACAAATCCCACTTGGCACACCAAATTTTGTTCTTCTAAGTTGAAGAGTTCATTTACAGTAGCAGATTTTATTTTTAGGTTTCATTCTGTTCTCTCCTATATAGATAGATGAATTTGGAACTCTAAATCCAACATGGTTTGTAGTAGCTTTTTGAAAGTTGACAAATAAAGGAGTTCTCAGTTTTGTCTCTATGACTGGTTTCCGCTTCATGTAGCCCTAAGCAGAGACATTGGAAAAGCACCTTCATTGAAAGGGGTTGCCAATCTTCCAAGGAATTACGAGGTTCCGAAATACCAGCAAATATTTTTTCACCCAATGTTGATGATACGTGGTGGTAATGACAAGTACACAAATCCCACTTGGCTCACCAAATTTTGTTCTTCTAGGTTGAAGCGTTCGTTTACAGTAGCAGTTTTTATTTTTAGGTTTCACTCTGTTCTCTCCTATAAAGAGAGTTGAATTTGGAACTCTAAATCCAACATGGTGTGTAATAGCTCTTTGAAACTTGACAAAATAAAGGAGTTTTCAGTTTTGTCTCTATGGTTTGTTTCCTCTTCAAGTCGCCCTAGGCACAGACTGGGGAAAAGCACTTTCATTGAGAGGGGTTGCCAAGGTTTTAAGAAATAACAAGTTTCCGAAATACCAGCAAATTTTTTTTCACCCAATCTTGATGATACTTGGTGGTAATGATCAGTACACAAATCCCAGTTGGCTCACCAAATTTTCTTCTTCTAAGTTGAAGCGTTCGTTTACAGTAACAGTTTTTATTTTTAGGTTTCACTCTGTTCTCTCCTATATAGATAGATGAATTTGGAACTCTAAATCCAACATGGTTTGTAGTAGCTCTTTGAAACTTGACAAAATAAAGGAGTTCTCAGTTTTGTCTCTTTGGTTTGTTTCCTCTTCAAGTAGCCCTAGGCACAGACTGTGGAAAAGTACTTTCATTGAGAGGGGTTGCCAGTCTTCTAATAAATAACGAGTTTCCGAAATACCAACAAATATTTTTTCACAAGTGTCGATGATACTTGGTGGTAAAGATGTGTACACAAATCCCACTTGGCTCACCAATTTTGTTCTTCTACTTTGAAGGGTTCGTCTAAAGTAGCAATTTCAATATTTAGGTTTCACTCTGTTCTCTCCTATATAGATAGATGAATTTGGAACTCTAATTATAACATGGTGTGTATTAGCTCTTTGAACATTGACAAAATAATGGAGTTCTCATTTTTGTCTCTATGATTTGTTTCCGCTTCATGTAGCCCTAAGCAGAGACTGTGCGAAAGCACTTTCATTGAAAGAGGTTGCCAAGCTTTTAAGAAATTACGAGTTTCCGAAATAGCAGCAAATATTTTTTCACCCAATGTTGATGATACGTGCTGATAATGACAAGTCCACAAATCCCACTTGGCTCACCAAATTTGCTTCTTCTGGGTTGAAGCGTTCGTTTACAGTAGCAGTTTTTATTTTTAGGTTTCACTCTGTTCTCTCCTATATACATAGATGAATTTGGAACTCTAAATCCAACCTGGTTTGTAGGAGCTCTTTGAAACATGACAAAATAAAGGGGTTCTCAGTTTTGTCTCTATGGTTTCTTTACTCTTCAAGTAGCCCTAGGCACAGACTGTGGAAAAGCACTTTCATTGAGAGGGGTTGCCAAGATTCTAAGAAATAACGAGTTTCCGAAATATCAGCAAATATTTTTTCACCCAATCTTGATGATCTTTCTGGTCATGATCGGTACACAAATCCCACTTGACTCACCAAATTTTGTTCTTGTAGGTTGAAGCGTTCGTTTACAGTAGCAGTTTATATTTTTAGTTTTAACTCTGTTCTCTCCTATATAGATACATGAATTTGGAAATCTAAATCCAACATGGTTTGTAGTAGCTCTTTCAAACTTGACAAAACAAAGAGGTTCTCAGTTTTGTCTCTATGATTTGTTTCCACTTCATGTAGCCCTAAGCAGAGACTGTAGAAAAGCACTTTCATTGAAAGGGATTGCCAAGCTTCCAATAAATTACGAGTTTCCGAAATACCAGCAAATATTTTTTCAACCAATGTTGATGATACATGGTGGTAAAGATCAGTACACAAATCCCACTTGGCTCACCATATTTTGTTCTTCTGGGTTGCAGCATTCGTCTTCAGTAGCAGTTTTAATATTTAGGTTTCACTCTGTTCTCTCCTACATAGATAGATGAATTTGGAACTCTAAATCCAACATGGTGTATAATCGCTCTTTGAAACTTGACAAAGTAAAGGAGTTCTCAGTTTGTCTCTGTGGTTTGTTTCCTCTTCAAGTCGCCCTAGGCACAGACTGTGGAAAAGCACTTTCATTGAGGGGTTGCCAAGCTTTTAAGAAATAACGAGTTTCCGAAATAGCAGCAAATATTTTTTCACCCAATCTTGATGATACTTGTTGGTTATGATCGGTACACAAATCCCACTTGGTTCACCAAATTATATTCTTCTAGGTTGAAGCGTTCGTTTACAGTAGCAGTTTTTATTTTTAGGTTTCATTCTGTTCTCTCCTATATAGATAGATTAATTTGGAACTCTAAATCCAACATGGTTTGTAGTAGCTCTTTGAAACTTGACAAAATAAAGGAGTTCTCAGTTTTGTCTCTATGTTTTGTTTCCTCTTCAAGTAGCCCTAGGCACAGACTGTGGAAAAGAACTTTCATTGAGAGGGGTTGCAAAGCTTCTAAGAAATAAAGATTTTCCGAAATACCAGCAAATATTTTTCACCCAATCTTGATGATACTTGGTGGTAATGATCGGTACACAAATCCCGCTTGACTCACCATATTTTGTTCTTCTAGGTTGCAGCGTTCGTTTACAGTAGCAGTTTTTATTTTTAGTTTCCCTCTGTTCTCTACTATATAGATAGATGAATTTGGAACTTTAAATTCAACATGGTTTGTAGTAGCTCTTTGAAACTTGACAAAAATGGAGTTCTCAGTTTTGTCTCTATGATTTGTTTCCTCTTCATGTACCCTAAGCAGAGACTTTGGAAAAGCACTTTCATTGAAAGGGGTTGCCAAGCTTCCAAGAAATTACGAGTTTCCGAAATTCCAGCAAATATTTTTTCACCCAAACTTGATGATACTTTGTGGTAATGATCAGTACACAAATCCCACTTGGCTCACGAAATTGTTTTCTTCTAGTTTGAAGTGTTCGTCTACAGTAGCAGTTTTTATATTTAAGTTTCTCTCTGTTCTCTCCAATATAGATAGATGAATTTGGAACTCTAAATGCAACATGGTTTGTAGTAGCTCTTTGAAACTTTACAAAATAAAGGAGTTCTCAGTTTTTTCTCTATGGTTTGTTTACTCTTCAAGTAACCCTAGGCACTGACTGTGGAAAGCACTTTCATTGAGAGGGGTTTCCAAGCTTCTAAGAAATAAGGAGTTTCCAAAATATCAGCAATTATTTTTTCAGCCAATCTTCATGATATCTGGTGGTCATGATCGGTACACAAATCCCACTTGACTCACCAAATTTTGTTCTTCTAGGATGAAGCGTACATTTACAGTAGCAGTTTATATTTTTAGTTTTCCCTCCGTTCTCTCCTATATAGATAGATGAATTTGGAACTCTAAGTCCAACATGGTTTGTAGTAGCTCTTTGTAACTTGACAAAATAAAGGAGTTCTCAGTTTTTTCTCTATGGTTTATTTCCACTTCAAGTAGTCTTAGGCAGAGACTGTGGAAAAGCGCTTTCATTGAGAGGGGTTGCCAAGCTTCTAAGAAATAAAGAGTTTCCGAAATACCAGCAAATATTTTTTCACCCAATCTTGATGATCTTTGGTGGTCATGATCGGTACACAAATCCCACTTGACTCACCAAATTTTGTTCTTCTAGGTTGAAGCGTTCGTTTACAGTAGCAGTTTATATTTTTAGTTTTCCCTCTGTTCTCTCCTATATAGATAGATGAATTTGGAACTCTAAATCCAACATGGTTTGTAGTAGCTCTTTGAAACTTGACAAAAAAAAGAGGTTCTGAGTTTTGTCTCTATGATTTGTTTCCACTTCATGTAGCCCTAATAAGAGACTGTGGAAAAGCACTTTCATTGAAAGGGGTTGCCAAGCTTTAAATAAATTACAAGTTTCCGAACCACCAGCAAATATTTTTTCACCCAATGTTGATGATACTTGGTGATAATGATCAGTACACAAATCCCACTTGGCTCACCAAATTTTGATCTTCTAGGTTGAAGCATTCGTCTACAGAAGCAGTTTTTATATTTAGGTTTCACTCTGTTCTCTCCTACATAGATAGATGAATTTGGAACTCTAAATCCAACATTGTTTGTAGTAGCTCTTTGAAACTTGACAAAATAAAGGAGTTCTCAGTTTTGTCTCTATGATATGTTTCCTCTTCAAGTATCCCTAGGCACAGACTGTGGAAAAGCATTTTCATTGAGAGGGGTTGCCAAGCTTCTAAGAAATAAAGAGTTTCCGAAATACCAGCAAATATTTTTTCACCCAATCTTGATGATACTTGGTGGTAATGATTGGTACACAAGTCCCACTTGACTCACCAAATTTTGTTCTTCTAGGTTGAAGCGTTCGTTTGGAGTAGCAGTTTTTATTTTTAGGTATCACTCTGTTCTCTCCTATATAGATAGATGAATTTGGAACTCTAAATCCAACATGGTTTGTAGTAGCTCTTTGCAGCTTGACAAATAAAGGAGTTCTCAGTTTTGTCCCTGTGGTTAGTTTAGTCTTCAAGTACCCCTAGGCACAAAATGTGGAAAAGCACTTTCATTGAGAGGGGTTGCCAAGTTTCTAAGAAATAAGGAGCTTCCGAAATTCCAGCAAATATTTTTTCAACCAAACTTGATGATTCTTGGTGGTAATGATTGGCACACAAACCCCACTTGACTCACCAACTTTTGTTCTTCTAGGATGAAGCGTTAGTTTTCAGTAGCAGTTTTTATTTTTAGGTTTCACTCTGTTCTCTCCTATATACATAGATGAATTTGGAACTCTAAATCCAACATGGTTTGTTGGAGCTCTTTGAAACTTTAAAAAATAAAGGAGTTCTCAGTTTTGTCTCTATGATTTGTTTTCTCTTCAAGTAGCCCTAGGCACAGACTGTGGAAAACCACTTTCATTGAAAGGAGTTGCCAAGCTTCTAAGAAATAACGAGTCTCCGAAATACCAGCAAATATTTTTTCACCCAATCTTGATGATACTTGGTGGAAATGATTGGAACACAAATCCCACTGACTCAACAAATTTTGTTCTTCTAGGTTGAAGCGTTCTTTTACAATAGCAGTTTATATTTTTAAGTTCCCTCTGTTCTCTCAAATATAGATAGATGAATGTGGAACTCTAAATCCAACATGGTTTGTAGTAGCTCTTTGAAACTTGACAAAATAAAAGAGTTTTCAGGTTTGTCTCTATGATTTGTTTCCGCTTCATGTAGCCCTAAGCAGAGACTGTAGAAAAGCACTTTCATTGAAAGGGGTTGCCAGGCTTCTAAGAAATAACGAGTTTCCGAAACACCAGCAAATATTTTTTCACCAAATGTTGATGATACTTGGTGGTAATGATCAGTACACAAATTCCACTTGGCTCACCTAATTTTCTTCTTCTAGGTTGAAGCGTTCGTTTACAGTAGCAGTTTTTATATTTAGGTTTCACTCTGTTCTCTCCTATATAGATAGATGAATTTGGAACTCTAAATCCAACATGGTTTGTAGTAGCTCTTTGCAGCTTGACAAATAAAGGAGTTCTCAGTTTTGTCTCTATGGTTAGTTTAGTCTTCAAGTAGCCCTAGGCACAAAATGTGGAAAAGCACTTTCATTGAGAGGGGTTGCCAAGCTTCTAAGAAATAAGGAGCTTCCGAAATACCAGCAAATATTTTTTCAACCAAACTTGATGATTCTTGGTGGTAATGATTGGCACACAAACCCCACATGACTCACCAACTTTTGTTCTTCTAGGATGAAGCGTTAGTTTTCAGTAGCAGTTTATATTTTTAGATTTCCCTCTGTTCTCTCCAATATAGATAGATGAATTTGGAACTCTAAATCCAACATGGTTTGTAGTAGCTGTTTGAAACTTGAAAAAATAAAGGAGTTCTCAGTTTTGTCTCTATGATTTTTTTCCACTTCATGTAGCAGTAAGAAGAGACTTTGGAAAAGCACTTTCATTGAGAGGGGTTGCCAAGCTTCTAAGAAATAATGAGATTCCAAAATACCAGCAAATATTTTTTCACCCAATCTTGTTGATACTTGGTGGTAAATATCAGTACACAAATCCCACTTGGCTCACCAAATTTTGTTCTTCTAGGTTGAAGCATTCGTTTACAGTAGCAGTTTTTATTTTTAGGTTTCACTCTGTTCTCTCCTATATAGATAGATGAATTTGGAACTCTGAATCCAACTTGGTTTGTACTAGCTCTTTGAAACTTGACAAAATAAAAGAGGTTTCAGGTTTGTCTCTATGATTTGTTTCCGCTTCATGTAGCCCTAAGCAGAGACTGTTGAAAAGCACTTTCATTGAAAGGGGTTGCCAGGCTTCTAAGAAATAACGAGTTTCCGAAACACCAACAAATATTTTTTCACCCAATGTTGATGATACTTTGTGGTAATGATCAGTACACAAATCCCACTTGGCTCACCAAATTTTCTTCTTCTAGGTTGAAGCGTTCGTTTACAGTAGCAGTTTTTATTTTTAGGTTTCACTCTGTTCTCTCCTATATAGATAGATGAATTTGGAAATCTAAATCCAACATGGTTTGTAGTAGCTCTTTGAAACATGACAAAATAAAGTAGTTCTCAGTTTTGTCTCTATGATATGTTTCCTCTTCAAGTAGCCCTAGGCACACTCTGTGGAAAAGCATTTTCATTGAGAGGGTTTGCCAAGCTTCTAAGAAATAACGAGTTTCCGAAATACCAGCAAATATTTTTTCACCCAAACTTGATGATACTTGGTGTTAATGATCAGGACACAAATCCCACTTGGCTCACTAAATTGTGTTCTTCTAGTTTGAAGCGTTCGTCTACAGTAGCAGTTTTTATTTTTAGGTTTCTCTCTGTTCCTTCCAATATAGATAGATGAATTTGGAACTCTAAATGCAACATGGTTTGTAGTAGCTCTTTGAAACTTTACAAAATAAAGGAATTCTCAGTTTTTTCTCTATGGTTTGTTTACTCTTCAAGTAGCCCTAAGAAGAGACTGTGGAAAAGCACTTTCATTGAAAGGGGTTGCCAATCTTTCAATACATTACAAGTTTCCGAAATACCAGCAAATATTTTTTCACCCAATGTTGATGATAATTGGTGGTAATGATCAGTACACAAATCCCACTTGGCTCACCTAATTTTGTTCTTCTAGGTTGAAGCGTTCGTTTACAGTAGCAGTTTTTATTTTTAGGTTTCACTCTGTTCTCTCCTACATATATAGATGAATTTGGAACTCTAAATCCAACATGGTTTGCAGTAGCTCTTTTAAACTTGACAAAATAAAGGAGTTCTCAGTTTTGTCTCTATGGTTTGTTTCCTCTTCAATTAGCTCTGGGAACAGACTGCGGGAAAAGCACTTTCATTGAGAGGGGTTGCCAAACTTCTAAGAAATAACGAGTTTCCGAAATACCAGCAAATATTTTTTCATCCAATCTTGATGATACTTGGTGGTAATGATCAGTACACAAATCCCACTTGGATCACAAAATTTAGTTCTTCCAGATTGAAGCGTTCATCTAAAGTAGCAGTTTTTATTTTAAGGTTTCACTCTGTTCTCTCCTATATAGATAGATGAATTTGGAACTCTAAATCCAACATGGTTTGTAGTAGGTCTTTGAAACTTGTCAAAATAAAGGAGTTTTCAGTTTGTCTCTCTGATTTGTTTCCCGCTTCATGTAGCCCTAAGGAGAGACTGTGGAAAAGCACTTTCATTGAGAGGGGTTGCCAAGTTTCTAAGAAATAACTAGTTTCCGAAATACCAGCAAATATTTTTCAACCAATGTTGATGATCTTTGTGGTAATGATCTGTACACAAATCAAACTTGGCTCACCAAATTTTGTTCTGCTGGGTTGAAGCGTTCGTCTACAGTAGCAGTTTTTATATTTAGGTTTCACTCTGTTCTCTCCTACATAGATAGATGAATTTCGAACTCTAAATCCAACATGGTGTGTAATAGCTCTTTGAAACTTGACAAAATAAAGGAGCTTTCAGTTTTGTCTCTATGGTTTGTTTCCTCTTCAAGTCGCCCTAGGCACAGACTGGGGAAAAGCACTTTCATTGAGAGGGGTTGCCAAGGTTTTAAGAAATAACAAGTTTCCGAAATACCAGCAAATATTTTTTCACCCAATCTTGATGATACTTGGTGGAAATGATCAGTACACAAATCCCTGTTGGCTCACCAAATTTTCTTCTTCTAGGTTGAAGCGTTCGTTTACAGTAGCAGTTTTTTATTTATTTGGGTTTCACTCTGTTCTCTCCTATATAGATAGATGATTTGGAACTCTAATTTCAACATGGTGTGTATTACCTCTTTGAAAATTGACAAAATAAAGGAGTTCTCAGTTTTGTCTCTATGATTTGTTTCCGCTTCATGTAGCCCTAAGCAGAGACTGTGCGAAAGCACTTTCATTGAAAGAGGTTGCCAAGCTTTTAAGAAATTACGAGTTTCCGAAATAGCAGCAAATATTTTTTCACCCAATGTTGATGATACGTGGTGGTAATGACAAGTCCACAAATCCCACTTGGCTCACCAAATTTTCTTCTTTCTATTTTGAAGCGTTCGTCTACAGTAGCAATTTTAATATTTAGGTTTCACTCCGTTCTCTCCTATATAGATAGATGAATTTGGAACTCTAAATCCAACATGGTGTGTAATAGCTCTTTGAAACTTGATAAAATAACGGAGTTCTCAGTTTTGTCTCTATGTTTTTTTTCCTCTTCAAGTCGCCCTACGCACAGACTGTGGAAAAGCACTTTCATTTAGAGGGTTGCCAAGCTTATAAGAAATAACGAGTTTCCGAAATACCAGCAAATATTTTTTCACCCAATCTTGATGATACTTGGTGGTAATGATAGGAACACAAATCCCACTTGACTCAACAAATTTTGTTCTTCTAGGTTGAAACGTTCGTTTACAATAGCAGTTTATATTTTTAAGTTCCCTCTGTTCTCTCCTATATAGATAGATGTATTTGGAACTCTAAATCCAACATGGTTTGTACTAGCTCTTTGAAACTTCACAAAATAAAAGAGTTTTCATGTTGTCTCTATGATTTGTTTCCGCTTCATGTAGCCCTAAGCAGAGACTGTTGAAAAGTACTTTCATTGAAAGGGGTTGCCAGTCTTCTAAGAAATAACGAGTTTCCGAAACACCAGCAAATATTTTTTCACCCAATGTTTGATAGTTGGTGGTAATGATCAGTACACAAATCCCACTTGGCTCACCTAATTTTCTTCTTATAGGTTGTAGCGTTCGTTTATACTAGCAGTTTTTATATTTAGGTTTCACTCTGTTCTCTCCTATATAGATAGATGAATTTGGAACTCTAAATCCAACATGGTTTGTATTAGCTCTTTGCACCTTGCCAAATAAGAGTGCTCAGGTTTGTCTCTATGGTTAGTTTAGTCTTCAAGTAGCCCTAGGCACAAATGTGGAAAAGCACTTTCATTGAGAGGGGTTGCCAAGCTTCTAAGAAATAAGGAGCTTCCGAAATACCAGCAAATATTTTTTCAACCAAACTTGATGATTCTTGGTGGTATGATTGGCACACAAACCCCACTAAACTCACCAACTTTTGTTCTTCTAGGATGAAGCGTTAGTTTTCAGTAGCAGTTTATATTTTTAGATTTCCCTCTTGTTCTCTCCAATATAGATAGATGAATTTGGAACTCTAAATCCAACATGGTTTGTAGTAGCTCTTTGAAACTTGAAAAAATAAAGAAGTTCTCAGTTTTGTCTCTATGATTTGTTTCACTTCATTTAGACCTAATAAGAGACTTTGGAAAAGCACTTTCATTGAGAGGGGTTGCCAAGCTTCTAAGAAATTAACGAGATTCCGAAATACCGGCAAATATTTTTTCACCCAATGTCGATGATACTTGGTGGTAATGATCTGTACACAAATCCCACTTGGCTCACCAAATTTTCTTCTTCTACTTTGAAGCGTTCGTCTAGAGTAGCAATTTTAATATTTAGGTTTCACTCTGTTCTCTCCTATATAGATAGATGAATTTGGAACTCTAAATCCAACATGGTGTGTATTATCTCTTGGAAACTTTGACAAAATAAAGGAGTTCTCAGTTTTGTCTCTATGATTTGTTTCCACTTCATGTAGCCCTAAGAAGAGACTGTGGAAAAGCACTTTCATTGAAAGGGGTTGCCAATCTTTCAATAAATTACAAGTTTCAGAAATACCAGCAAATACTTTTTCACCCAATGTTGATGATAATTGGTGGTAATGATCAGTACACAAATCCCACTTGGCTCACCTAATTTTGTTCTTCTAGGTTGAAGCATTCGTTTAGAGT